>NC_057811.1:37711496-37715529 GCF_018294505.1 Triticum aestivum | reverse complement strand
CCTCCTGCGGGTCGCCGGACCCCGCCGCCGCCTCGCCGTCGCTGACCCCGCCGCCGCCAGCGCCGCGCCCCGCCTCCTCCTGCTCTGGTCGCCGCCCGGCTCCTCCTCCTCCCTCTCCCTCCGGCCGAGCTCCGGCGAGCTCGAGCTCGGATCCGGCCAGATCCAATCGCCCTAAGGTTGACTTCTTCCCCCCGCAAAATTCTTCCAAGTCTCGAAATATTTACAGTACTTGCCCCTGTTCATCGCACCATAACTCTCTGCATATAGCTCCGTTTCGCGCATGTTATATATCGAAATGTTCGTCTCGTGACGCTCTTCATTTTGTTCCATTGCACCATGTTTATTTGAGCCCCTCTTGATGCCCAAATCTCTGGTGCAAGAGTGCTAGTTGCTGTTATCTGCTGTTACTTATCAGAACTTGAGGATTTGTTATTTTTGTTGCATTTAATGTGTGCATCTTATGGGCATGAGCTCTACATGTGTTTTGATGTATGCCATGCCATCTTTACAGAGGTTTATGGCATGTATTTTTTTGATCTCTGTGGTGACTAGCACAAGCATGCAAACTAGGCTCCGTAATGTTTCTGATTTCAGGGACAGTTTATTCACTGTCTGTGACTGCTGTTATTTTGTTGCTATGTATCCATGTGGCTACAGAGAAATCCATGCTTATTTTGGTGATGTTCAGTAAGTATGTTATGTAGATATTGTTGTAATTGATCCATTCATGCCCTTGTTTATAATTATGCAGTGCCATAGCATGACTCAATCTTGCTCTACTTTTGCCATAAAATATTTCTGGCAGATTGTTAACATGATATTCAATTTTGCCAAGCTTGTTGTAGTTGATCCATACATGCTATGAACTTTCTATTGCCATGGATAGCTTCATAAACATGCCATAATACTTTAGGTATGCTTGTTTTGTCATGCATTTCTTTGTGATGAGTGCATCAAGCTCACAAAGATGCCTTCATATTACTGTTTCTGCCATGCTCTGTTTTCTGCTAAGTCTGGAACCTGTTAACGAAACTTGCTATGTTTACATGGTTGCCATCATATCTTCTGGTCCTTTTTGGCTCATGGTCAGTAAGGGACTTTTGTTCTTTGCACTCAGTAGTTTCATGGCATGCCTTGTTTTGCTATGTTAAGTTCCTGTAGCATGTTGATTTCGTGCTCTGAACATTGTTACCTGATGCTGTTTCTGCCATGTCCAGTAATTTCTCAGTCTGTGAACCTGATATCTTTTGCACTTTTGCCATGCTTGTTTGGACCTGTTGTGTTGTGATCTAGCCGTAGCTCACTGTTCATCTTTTGTCAAGCACCACCTGTAGATTACTACCATATGATTTGTTGCTATGTTGGAGTGCGGTAGCCTTATTACTTGTTGCATTCTAAGTGCTATCATGCTGTTAATCACAGATTCGTGACATTCTTGTTTTGCTTGCCATTTGCAAACCGTGCATCCGTTTCTGGTGATCTTTATATCGATTTCGACCGAAATCATCTCATCTTTCCAGTGGCATGCTTGGTTTGCCAAGTTACTACCTTGTTCATCATTTTTCTTCCGGAGCACGCATATGCATCGCATACCATATATCGCATATCATACATGTTTTGCATCATGTTGCTTGTGCATTTCTCGTGATTGATTGTGGTTCCGTTGCTTGTGTTCTTGTTTTGGGTAGAGCCGGGAGACGAGTACGCTTACGAGGAACCGGTTGAGTACGCTTACGAGGATCAAGCTTTCGACAACTCTGCAGGCAAGATGACCATACCCTCGAAATCACTTCTATCTTTGCTTTGCTAGTTGTTCGCTCTTGCCGTGCTGCGCTACCTACCACTTGCTATATCATGCCTCCCATATTGCCATGTCAAGCCTCTAACCATGCTTTCCTAGCAAACCGTTGTTTGGCTAAGTTACCGCTTTTGCTCAGCCCTTCTTATAGCGTTGCTAGTTGCAGGTGTAGTTGAAGTTGGTTCCATGTTGGAACATGGATATTTTGGAATATCACAATATCTCTTATTTAATTAATGCATCTATATATTTGGTAAAGGGTGGAAGGCTCGGCCTTATGCCTGGTGTTTTGTTCCACTCTTGCCGCCCTAATTTCCGTCATACCGGTATTATGTTCCTTGAGTTTGCGTTCCTTACGCGGTTGGGTGATTTATGGGACCCCCTTGACAGTTCGCCTTGAATAAAACTCCTCCAGCAAGGCCCAACCTTGGTTTTACCATTTTCCACCTAAGCCTTTTCCCTTGGGTTTTCACGAGCCCGAGGGTCATCTTTATTTAAACCCCCGGACCAGTGCTCCTTCGAGTGCTGGCCCAAACCGAGCGATGTCCGGCGCCCCCTGGGCAACCAGGGTCTATGCCAACCCGACGTCTGGCTCATCCGTTGTGCCCTGAGAACGAGATATGTGCAACTCCTATCAGGATTTGTCGGCACATTCGGGTGGCTTTGCTGGTCTTGTTTTACCATTGTCGAAATGTCTTGTAAACCGGGATTCCGAGACTGATCGGGTCTTTTCGGGAGAAGGTTTATCCTTCGTTGATCGTGAGAGCTTATAATGGGCTAAGTTGGGACACCCCTGCAGGGTATTATCTTTCGAAATCCGTGCCCGCGGTTATGAGGCGGATGGGAATTTGTTAATGTCCGGTTGTAGAGAACTTGTCACTTGACTTATTTAAAATACATCAACCGCGTGTGTAGCCGTGATGGTCTCTTCTCGGCGGAGTCCGGGAGGTGAACATGGTTTGTGTTATGTTTGACGTAAGTATGAGTTCAGGATCACTTCTTGGTCATTACTAGATGACGACCGTTCCGTTGCTTCTCTTCTCGCTCTCTTTTGCGTATGTTAGCCACTATGTATGCTTAGTGCCTGCTGCAGCTCCACCTCATTACACCATCCTTTCCTATAAGCTTAAATAGTCTTGATCTCGCGGGTGTGAGATTGCTGAGTCCTCGTGACTCACAGATTCTACCAAAACAGTTGCAGGTGCCGACGATGCCAGTGCAGATGACGCAACCGAGCTCAAGTGGGAGTTCGATGAGGAACGTGGTCGTTACTATGTTTCTTTTCCTGATGATCAGTAGTGGAGCCCAGTTGGGACGATCGGAGATCTAGCATTTGGGGTTATCTTATTTTCATTTGGACTTGACCGTAGTCGGTCTATGTGTGGATTTTGGATGATGTATGAATTATATTTATGTATTGTGTGAAGTGGCGATTGTAAGCCAACTCTCGTTATCCCATTCTTGTTCATTACATGGGATTGTGTGAAGATGACCCTTCTTGCGACAAAACCACAATGCGGTTATGCCTCTAAGTCGTGCCTCGACACGTGGGAGATATAGCCGCATCGTGGGCGTTACAATACACCTCAGGGGGATAATAGGACTGGTCATCTGCCTCTGAATCCTCCTCTGAAGAGCTATCTGTAACCAGCAAGATATCTGCTTCACTAGGTAGCATTGTCTGCTCTGAAGACCTTGTTTTCACTCCAGATTTCTCCATCACCAATTCAAATGGCTGATGCACAAGAAGAGCAGTTGAATATACAAACATTGTCGACAAAAGCAATGAGAAATACAAAAAAAGGATGGCATGATATAATTCACATATATGACGCTTGGCTAAACAGCATGGCATTGCATAATTCACATATATAATGCCTTGCAACAAGATAGCATTGCATAATTCACATATATAATGTCTTGCAACAAGATGGCATTGCATAATTCACATATATGGTAATTAGACACTAAACATGTGGCATTCACACAAAGCATTTCTAAACTAAGCAAATGACATAGCAATGCAAGATACCATACGCACGATATGAGCAACATAACCCTGCCAAGTTAGAGCATGCACCTCGGGGGGGGGGGATAGGACTGGTCATCTGTCTCTGAATCCTTCTCTGAGGAGCTATCTGTAACCAGCAAGACACGCGCTTCGTCAGATAGCATTGTCTGCTCTGAAGACCTTGTTTCCACTCCAGATTTTCCATGACCGTGCCGAATGGCTGA
>NC_057811.1:37627756-37711081 GCF_018294505.1 Triticum aestivum | reverse complement strand
GCAAGATACCATACGCACGATATGAGCAACATAACCCTGCCAAGTTAGAGCATGCACCTCGGGGGGGGGGGGATAGGACTGGTCATCTGTCTCTGAATCCTTCTCTGAGGAGCTATCTGTAACCAGCAAGACACGCGCTTCGTCAGATAGCATTGTCTGCTCTGAAGACCTTGTTTCCACTCCAGATTTTCCATGACCGTGCCGAATGGCTGATGCACAGGAAGAGTAATTGAATGTACTAAAATTGTTGACAAATTTAACACGTAATAAAAAAAATGATGTCATGATATAATTCACATATAAGATGACTGGCTAACCAGGGTGGCATTGCAAAATTCACATATATGATGCCTGGCTAAACAAGATGGCATCGCATGATTCACATATACGATAAAGAAACTAAACAGATGGCATTGACACAAAGCATGTCTAAACTAAGCAGATGACATCTTTGATGTATACAGTAAGCAATGCAAGGCACCATATGCATGATATTACCAACATCAGCATGCCAAGTTAGAGCGAAGACCTCATGGGGTAAATAGGAGTGGTCTTCTGCTTCTTAATCCCCCTCAGAACAGTTATCTTCCTCTTGATTACGATCCGAAATGGGTGGAGGGGGGCTGCCTTTGCGCCCACCATGGAGCGACGTCTGCATGAAATTTTATTGCCATGCAAGGCTCGTATCTTTTGCTCTACATGTTCAGTTCCATTGTGTACAGTAACTGACATGCATAGGAATAAAACATAGTGAGATTATGTAAGGAGTGCATGCACAAATCCAGAGTGATGGTAGCAAACTGTGGATAGACCCAAAACAAATGATAGCAGGCAGATAATAGCTTTAGTTAAAAAATACAGATAATGGCTCCTTTAATGTTTGTTTGCACCCAACATGAAACTCATAGTAGACACCCGAGATTAACCAGATAGTAGACAGATAGTACTGATTGCTGCCCCAATATGTACCCCACAACCATTTAAAAACTCAAGTTTCAGCATAAGTTTGGACCTGAGTCGGAGTCTAATAGGTGAACACGACGATAAAGTAGCATGTCATCATATTAAGCGATGCATAACGTAAGCAGACACGGAAGAGTGCGATCTCTCTTGCGGACCCGTGTAGTCCTCAAGGTCATCTGCTCAGTTGATGATGGTAATGCAGTTGTCATGGCTGCCGGCGGCGGGGAAGAAGATCTGAGGCGGCGAAAGACAGTCTGGAGAGCGGATCCCTGCTGTGGTGAACCCTTTCGTCGTTGGAGCAGCTGAGCTAGGGTGGAACACAGCACCGTAGGAGCAGGACAAACCACACAAGGTTTTCTTTAACACATATCTGTAATAGAAGTAATTGTGTAAGGGCTTGTTTGAATTTGAGGATTCTAACAATGCAAGGATAGGAAATAGACAGGAATAGGATAGGAATGCACGTGCAAAACAGAGAATTTAAAAACACAGGATTTTTGCCAATCTGGCTGTTTGGTTCACAAGAATTGGAAGATCACAGGATGCAAAGAAGCATGGTGAGATTAAGTCAAACCACAAGAAGTGTACAACCTCTTTGGCGAAGCCATGTCGATCTCAGCATGATTGGGTTGGCCGGTGAA
This sequence comes from Triticum aestivum, assembly GCF_018294505.1. Taxonomy (NCBI): domain Eukaryota; kingdom Viridiplantae; phylum Streptophyta; class Magnoliopsida; order Poales; family Poaceae; genus Triticum; species Triticum aestivum. Next base: position 37,709,477 of record NC_057811.1, on the reverse strand, counting down.
GATGCTCCGGCTGGCTTGGCTGTCGGAGGAGGGGAAGAAGATCTTAGGCGTCTGGAGATGGAGCCCGAGGTACTGCTCTGCTGTGATGGAGGGTTTCGTCATTGGAGCAGCTCCGGTGAGTTGTACGACGCCGAGGCTGAAGCAGGACAAGAGAGACAACGTTAACCAGAGTGGAATTCTAATAGCATCTCCAATAGATGACGTAAAATACATAACCACAAAGTGCTAGATGTATACATCAGCCACTCATCTCTGAACTTAACTGTCGAAACTGAATTTAACTGTCAAAACTGAACTTAACTATCGAAATTGAATTTTGCTGTCGAAACTGAATTTTACTGTCGAAACTGAACGCACTAGAGGTGAGGCTACACGTCAGTCGACTGACTTTTTCATCTCTAGTCAGTCGATTTTGCAGCCGTTGGATACGAAATCAAGGGTCTGCAGTTCATCTTCAACCTCCACCCCCCTGAGCCGCCAGCCACCACCGGCCAAACAGCCGCCCCCGTCGCCCGTGGCCGGCGGTGCGCCGCCCCGCCCGCCCCAAAAACACTCCCCACCGCCGGTCCACCGCCGCCCCGGCCATCCCTCTAGGCCCTCCCGTGCCGAGCTTTTTCTCCGGCGATCCCCACGCCACCGCCCCACCACCACCGGCGACCACCGCCCCCACCCTGAACCCTAAGATAGATAGTGGGGTACCTCTCCGGCGAGCCCCCCTCCCAGCTGCGGCTGGTTCTTCCTTAACTCCGGCGAGCCCCCCACCCCCTGAAAATCGGCTGACCCAAAAGTCGATTCAGTCGACTGAAGTGTAGCTAAATCGGAGCAGCATCGCAAGCAAGAGCAAGAGCGAGAGCAGAAGCGCGAGCAAGAGCAGACCAGGCAGGGGGACCGGGAGCAAGAGCAGAGCAGCAGCGCGAGCGAGAGCTAAAGCAGCAGCAGCTCCTACTGCTGTGGACGTCGCCGCCGAGGGAGCGATGCCGTGGAGGAAGTGGCCGGCGACGCCGCCGTGGAAGGAGCCGCGCCATGTCGGCTCGGGACCGAGTGCCGGCAGCACTGTGAGATCGAATCAAGAAGAAAATGCGGCGATTAGTGGACAACCTCTTTGGTGGCGCCGATTAGGCCGCAAATTCATTCGAGGAAATGGTGACGATGATGCTCTTCCGGTGGTGCAGGTGAAGACGGCGGTGTGGGAATGGAGGTGGCGCGAAAGACGAGGGGAACGTCGGGGAAGCTCCTTGGAGGTGGAGGACGGGGTGGCTGAACCGGCGGGACGACCAGATCGACGACGGATCCTCATCCGGTACGATGGATGAGGGACGTCGAGGTGTTGCTGTGGACGACATCGTCGGGGAAGAGGCTCTAGCTGGGTGGCGGACGGAGGAGGGTGTGGGGCTTCGCGGGTTTTCCCGGCCTCGGTGTACGAATGGGTGGGCGGATGGGATGGGAGTGGGGAACCATGGCTTAGGGACGCGCTTGTCCGAAATGTGGGGTAAGTTACGAAAGTACCCCCATCGATTTGAGGCGGTTCTTTCGGTTCAGGGGTATCACGGGCATTTCGCGTGTCGGGATTTCACAGGAGGTGGGAGTTTTCGCATGCGTTGTAATTTTGGAATAGCAAGGCACGGGTTGAGATGGAGGGAGTTGTCGGAGCACAACGAGACAAAGATTTATCTTAAATATTTCGGGGTAACAAGGCGCAGGTTGAAGAGGCAGGAGTTTCGCAGCACGATAGACATAGACGCTAGCTTGAAATTTTGGCATAACAAGGCGCGGCTTGAAATTTCAGGAGAACAAGCTTAACGTGTACCCCCAAAAAAAGACAATTTAGACTAGTATGATATACTACGTACAATGTGTTTAACACGCACAACACACACAGACACCATTTAGACTAGTAAGGTACACGTGCATTGCACGCATGAGATTTGGCAACCAAATTATGAATAAATACCACATTATGGCATGTAAGCTTTGAGTCATATATGCATGATGTAGATGTTCATTTAATTCTTATAGTTCATTTCATTCAAAATCAACTAGTTTTTATAAGAAAGCTAATCTATTTTAAGATTCATGGAATTGTGCGTTGTAAGGCATAAAGTAAAAACATATCATGTAGAAAAACATTTGGGTAATTCTGATACGGAAGATTCTAGAACAAAGAAGAAGTGCTTGTGTTTTGAGGTTGGTGCATTATGCTTAAGTTCAACCATAGAGTCTTCTAGATTGTACATGTGACAAAATCTGGTGGAAGCTAGATGATATCCAACGGCCAGTAGTGCTCAAATTTGCCAGCTCTGCACCATCGGATTGGCCTCATCCAACAACCATCTTTGGAAGTTAAAGTTATCCGCACACTATATGTCATGGAATTGTCACGGCAGATGTCCTCGGGCTAGGACTTACTCGTGGAGCCATCGCAGCTAGGAAGCTTAAAGGGGTTAAACGGGACAAGGAACACGGGGGTTATACTGGTTCGGCCCCTTACGGTGAAGGTAAAAGCCTACGTCCAGTTGAGGTGGTATTGATTATGGTTTCGATGACCAGGGAGCTTGATTGCTATGCCTGGCTCTCGACTAGATCTTACCTGTCCCTAAACCGCCGCCGGGTCGTCCCTTTATATAGAGAGGTTGACGCCCAGCGGCTCTCAGAGTCCCGGCCGGCTCATAAGAGTGTCCGACTCGGACTCTCAACTATTCTTGCCTTACACTACAAGTCTTGCCATACGGCGGTTTATCACTACGGGCCTTAAGCCATCTCCGGGTCTTAGGCCCATCATTGACCCGCCGTCTTCAAGCTCGGTACCGGGCTTCATGAGATGACCATTACGAGTAACCCGGCCCCTCCTGGCGGTTGACTCTGAGGGTTATATCCTCAACATTAGGCCCCAGATTGATTTGAGCCGGTTCATGTCAATCTTCAATTCTTTTGAGAGAAAAGATTCTTCCGGCTTATGGTCGTGCGAAGGTTATAACCCGCCGTGACGTCATCTTCTGGATTCCTGGTAACCCGCCATGACGTCATCTTCCATTAAGTCCATTCTTTATCCCACCATATCCTCAACGGATCTTATCTTTAAAGGCCATCCCGAAAATCGAGGCGTTTCTGTGGTGAGATAATCACGTCGTGGCCTCCTCGTTTCTCGCGCCCACTTATGAGCCTCACCTTATAAATAGCCCGGCCCATGAGCCTCCAGTCACTCGTCGCCTCCATCTTCTTCCTCCTCTCGCCACTGTGCTGCCGCCCGAGCTCCGCCGCCGCCGCCGCGGGTTTCCTCGTCTTCACCAACTCAGGCCGCTGCATCAACCTGACGTGACCAGAGAAACGCGACGAACCCCCGCCGTAACTCCGCACCTGTAAGTCCCTGCACCTCTCCACCGTAGATCCGCATTAGGGTTCCACTGTTCTTCCTCTGTTCTTTGCTGTTCTTCTCGAATCCTCTGTAGTTCTTCCACTGTAGTCATGTTTGATCCAAGAGTAGTACAGAGCTCCTGCGGTAGTTGTTGCACATCCATTTTTCCACTAGTAGATCCCCTTTGTTTGAAATAAGATCCCACTCTGAATCCATGAACTTCTTCTGCGTCAGTTCTAGGTCTAGAAAATTTTCTCTTTAGCCGACCGTTTTGATCCAAAATAATTACTGCGATCTGTGAAACTTGTTTTCGCCATACTTAGTAAAAAATTACATCTGTTTAGTTACGGCGGCTCACATTTCCGGCTTAAAAGAAGCCACGCGCTGTGAAATTTCTGGCTCATTTATGATAAAGCTGTAGACAATTTGAATTACTCACGACACCTTCAGCGGCTTAGATAACCTGATGCACTTAACCATATGTCATTAGGCCCCTCTCATAAGCCGCCATTGGAGTATTAAGCTGTAGACGTTTGCCGGCTTATAATTGAACCGGATATTTTCCTTTTGTCATAGGCTTCATCTTTCACAATGCCTCCCAAAGCTCCCAAGGCACCCATCACGTGCAACTGGATGAGATCCAATGTCACCGACGACACTTTAGCTGATTTCGTAAAGACGGGTTACTTGCCCAAGAAGGAAATCATGTCTTATCGTGCCCCTGACCCGTCAGAGGAACGACCTCAACCAAGAGATGGTGAGGTGGTGATATTTGCTGACCACATGAGCCGGGGCTTCGCACCGCCCGGATCAAAATTCTTTAGAGAGGTTCTGAACTTCTTTGACCTGCGGCCGCAAGACATAGGACCCAATTCCGTGTCAAATATATGCAACTTCCAAGTATTCTGCGAAGTCTATCTTGGATAAGAGCCCAGCCTGCTGCTCTTTAGAGAGCTATTTTATCTGAACCGCCAGAATGAGTGCGCCAACGGGCCAAGCCTGGAACTTGGTGGAATCTCCATTCAACGCCGGAGAGACTGCCTCTTTCCTTATGCTGAGCCGCCAAGCCATCCAAAGGACTGGAACCAGACGTGGTTTTATTGCCAGGACACTTCTCCGGCTGACGAGAGCCCTCTGCCCGGCTTTCGTGCCCTGCGTCTGGAGCCAAATCACCCTCTGCCAGACAAACTCTCTCAAGCTGAGCATCAACCTCTGATCCCCACCATCAATAAGATCAAGGCTCTCCTGGGAAATGGCCTCAACGGCATTGATCTGGTCCGGGTTTGGATCTCTTGGTGGGTGATCCCCTTGAGCCGCCGCCCCGGCTTAATGTGTGCTCACACGGGCCGGAAGGATGACCCTCTGCGGCACAGCCCCAACGATCTTCCTGAGGACGTTGTGGACGACATGACCAAGTCTCTCCTGAATGAGAGCTTAGCCGACTGTGGGAGAACCGGCCTGAACCCCTTCTGCCAAGCTAACCCGGCTCCGGCGGTAAGCCACTGACCTGAACACCTTGGTTTTCTTTTTAATAGTTTCCATCTGAACCTTAAGAAATCTTTGCTGTATGTTTCAGGCTAATGACAAGTTCTGGAAGGTCAAATATGACCATGAAGCGGCCAAAAAAGCCAGGAAGGCTAAGAAAGCCGCCAGGAGAGCCGCTCCCCGCAAGAAGGGAAGCAGGCCTACTGCCTCAGAGCTGCTTCAGCTAAGTGACAGCTCCGAGTCAGAGGTAACCCCTGAATCTGTAGGCTCTTGTTTTGTTTCTTGTTTTATTCCTATCCACCTTATCGATACTGATCATCAGCAGGATGACACCGGAGCAAGTAACCCGGTGACTGAAGAGGTAACGACACTTTCCTCCGACTCGGAGCCCATGCCAAGACCGAAAGTCCGAAGAGTAACCCGGAAAGTAAGATTTTCACATCCTTTAGCTTATCAAGATCCTCAATTTCCTTTGAAGCAACAGATTCATGAGAGCCGGCGGCACACCCGGACCAACAAGGATGCAGACCTCTCCTCCGGCTTACCTGGAGCGTCAAGGAAGCGCCGGACCGAGGTTATCTCCAACTTATATCCTTTTCATCCTTTGGCGGGCGTTATACGTCAACCGCTCAATTCTTCTGATTCAAATTATCAGGAAACCTCACCTTCCTCTGGTGACTCTATGCAATCGAACCTGCCGGCTTTCAAGACCGCACCCGGGTAATGACGATCATCTCTTGTTGTGCTTACATTTACTCATGCTTTTGTACTAACCTTTTGTCCTTTTAGTGCCTAGGCAAAGCTCAGCAAGAGGGCGAAGAAGAACAAACCGGTCGAAGAGCCGGTCCTGACTGAACCGGAGGCCTCTGCTCAAGAGCCGCCAGCTGCCTCTGCTCCTGAAGCCACCGCTCCAACCGACGAGCCAATCATAGAGACTTCTTCTAACCCGGAGATCTCCAGCCCGGCTCAGCCGGCTGATGACCCGGACGTGGTAATCACCCGGATGGAGTTTGTCGAGCCGAGGAGACCCACTGCGCTGGCTAAGTGCTCTGCCAAGGAAGAATTGCTAGAGCGCCGCAGGGCCAAGCTGGACATCACCAACTACGCTAACTTGAGCATTGGAGATATCATCTCCGGCTATGTCAATCAGGTGCACAGCAGCCGGGACCTGGAAATTGACATGGTGAAGCAGATACAGCAGAAGTCTGAGGTACCACTCTCTTGCTTACTGCATATTCATCTTTACCATACTAGCCCCCAAGTCTACTACTTATGATAGAATATGTTGTAGACATAACTTCCGGCTTACTTTCATGAACCGGCAATTCGTAGATAGAACCTTTCAGCATACATTAGCCCCCAAGTGCCAAGTGTCTTTGCTTGGAAAGTGCTTGGGACTTTAAAGTTGTATAATAATTATTCATACTATAACCCGGAAATTGTACAGGCTGCTTGCAAAAAATTTGAGGCTGATATCTCTGAGCTGAAGAACCGCCTGAAGACTCAGGAAACTGAGACCCGGAAGGCCAACGCTAAATTTGAATACAGTGTTGCTGCTCAAGAGAAGCTGAAAAAGAAGTTTGAAACTGAAAGGAAGACTTGGGCCGAAGAGAAGGCTGCTCTGGTCAGCCGGGCCGAACAGGCGGAGGCGGCTCTGACGGTGAAAGCTGCCGAACTCTCCGGCTTAAAACGTCATGTGTCACAGATGGTCGCCGCAATCTTCGGTAAGTCATTCTGCAGGCTTTGAGCAAGTTTACAGTCTTTATGTCTCATAACTCCCATCATTGCTAGCGGCTTATCTTACTTTGTTAAACAGGTCCCAGAAGCGCCAACCTCAATCAAAATGTGCTGACCAAGCTGAAGGCCGTGTACACTCTGGTGGAGCAACTCTACACCGGGTCACAGCGCGCCTTGGCCGTTATGGCCCTGTCCAATGAGGTTCCGACTCACCTGGCGGACGTACTTCACCGGCTTGCCGTTCTTCCTCAGCGTTTCCAAGAGCTGCGACGGGCCTCTGCAAGAGCCGGAGCCATAGCTGCTCTGAGCCGGGCCAAGGCTTTCCTTCCAGAGCTAGACCCGGCTGACATCGCACTTGGATACCCCAGCCTGAAGGAAGATGGCACCCCCTTCGACCAAAAGGACTTTGCTGCCTGTGTGAAGATCGTGCGCCCGGTGGCCACCCTAATTGGGAATGACACCGACCTTACCAAGTACCAGCCGGGCTACGACGCAGAGAATCAGAGGATCCCCACTCCGCGTTATGAAGCCATCAGCTTGGTCCCGCCGACTCGTAAGCACACCCTCGCCCCAGAAATTGACCCGGCCGGGTTAATTGACGAGGAGGCTCAATTTGAAGCTTTGAGCGGCATTGACTGGAAATCGTCCACCTTCCAGGTCATGGGAACAGCCGGAGGAGCGGAGAGGGATGAGCCGGAAGCTTCGACTCCACAAGCACCTTGATCCTTACACGGCTTATGGTTGCACCTTAGAGCAATGCCTCACCTTTTGGACTCGGGGAGTCTTGTAATAGAGTAGGACAAACATGTTAACCTTGTCGTGCCATCGTGCACATGTTGAATGCTTAGCTCCGTTAAAGTTGCTTCCTTATATTCCTCCGGGTCATAATTGATCATTTATTGTCCTTAAGCTCGAAGAGCTGTCTTAACCATCCTGCATAGAAAAACAAGTCACAAGTCTCGAGGCGGCTTACCGCACTGAGAACCATAAACCTTACATACATAACCCGGAATTGGAATTAACAATCCTCAAAGACTGGCCCTCCATTACCTCTTTGATGTAACCATAATGGCATACTTACGGGCCTTCAAGTAGAGTTCCGGCTTATGTAACCCAAATGATGAGATGAAGACCTCAACTCCGGTTTACCAGCGTCAAGAATACTTACTATATGTTATCAGCATTGTGAATCAAAATTAAGTCGGCAAAAGGAAAAGCCGCCCTTGCACACTGCTGATGTGACCAACAGAACTTGTTGTAAGTCAGAAAATCAAAAACTTAAGGGCTTTCGGTTCGAATACGACCAGAGAACCATCCCAAAGGGGTTAAGCTAAGATTCAAATGCGATCATATAGCCCCCAGTGGCTTTGGCGATGCCAATCAAGAGGGTACCGACAGCTATGTTCTCTTTGGTTCGAATACGACCCATGTTTGAACAGGAAGCCCCCAAATGACCTTAAGAATTGTATAACGACGCTGATTCGAATACGATCCACATCGGTTCCCAAAAGGGGGTTGAGCTATGATTCAAATATGATCAAAGAAAACTCCCCAATGAGCTCGGCACTTTGCCAATCAAGTGGGTATCGACAGCTATGTTCTCTTTGGTTCGAATACGACCTATGTTTGAACAGGAAGCCCCCAGGTGATCATACTGCGTACGGCTAGATTCGAATACGATCATAAGCCAAATCCACCTCCAAGTGACCATGTGATGGTGTAATGGAAATAACACTTTTACCTTTGGAGGAGAAAAGGACAGAGGTCCTGCTTTATTATTTAACATAATATATACATGGCTATAGAAATATGTACATTATGAGAGCCGGTGGCTCAAGTGTAATAAGGCCGAAGCTGAGCTATGTTCCACGGCCGACGGGTCCCTTCCTCCGACTTACGTGAATCTTTATGCTCCCGAACGTCAATAAGGTAGTATGACCCGTTGTGCAAGTTCTTGCTGACCACAAAGGGCCCTTCCCAAGGCGGGGATAGCTTGTGTGCATCTGTTTGATCTTGGATGAGCCGGAGCACCAGATCACCTTCCTGGAAGACCCGGGACTTAACTCGACGACTGTGATAACGGCGCAGGTCTTGTTGGTAAATCGCTGAGTGAGTTGCTGCCACATCACGCTGTTCGTCCAACAAGTCAAGAGCATCTTGGCGCGCCTGTTCATTATCTGCTTCAACATAAGCCGCCACTCGAGGCGAGTCATGACGGATGTCACTAGGGAGGACTGCTTCCGCTCCATAAACCATGAAGAAAGGCGTGTAACCCGTAGACCTGTTAGGAGTAGTATTGATGCTCCATAACACGGAGGGTAGCTCCTCCACCCAACAACCCGGCATCCGTTGTAAAGGGACCAAAAGCCAGGGTTTAATGCCCTTCAAGATCTCCTGATTAGCTCTCTCGGCTTGACCATTGGATTGAGGATGAGCAACTGATGAAACATCAAGTCGAATATGCTCTCGTTGACAAAACTCCTCCATGGCGCCTTTAGACAGATTGGTACCATTGTCAGTTATAATGCTGTGTGGAAAGACAAAGCGAAATATCACCCTTTTCATGAACTGAACCGCCGTGGCTGCGTCACACTTGCTAACTGGCTCCGCTTCAACCCACTTTGTGAATTTGTCAACTGCCACCAAGAGGTGAGTCTTCTTATCCTTGGACCTTTTAAAAGGCCCAACCATATCAAGCCCCCAGACCGCAAATGGCCAAGTGATTGGTATCATCCTCAGCTCCTGAGCCGGCACATGAGCCCGTCGCGAGAACCTCTGGCAACCATCACATTTACTGACCAAGTCCTTCGCATCAGCATGAGCCGTCAGCCAATAAAAACCATGACCAAAAGCCTTGGCTACAAGGGATTTTGAGCCGGCATGATGGCCACAATCCCCTTCGTGAATCTCACGCAAGATTTCTTGACCTTCCTCAGGGGAGACACAACGCTGGAACACTCCCGTAACACTGCGGCGATGCAGCTCACCATTGATAACAACCATTGACTTAGACCGCCGGGTTATTTGTCTGGCCAAAGTTTCATCCTGAGGCAAATCTCCCCGGGTCATGTATGCCAAATATGGTACTGTCCAGTCTGGGGTGATGTGGAGAGCCGCCACCAACTGTGCCTCCGGGTCAGGGACAGCCAAGTCTCCTTCTGTGGGTAACTTGACCGAAGGGTTATGCAGGATGTCCAAGAAAGTATTAGGCGGCACCGGCTTTCGCTGAGAGACCAGCCGACTTAATGCATCAGCCGCCTCGTTCTTCCTGCGATCGATGTGCTCTACTTGGTAACCCTGAAAGTGTCCAGCAATGGCATCAACTTCACGGCGATAAGCCGCCATGAGAGGGTCCTTGGAGTCCCACTTGCCTGATACTTGTTGAGCCACTACATCTGAGTCGCCGAAGCACCTTACCCGGCTTAAGCTCATCTCCTTAGCCATCCGAAGACCATGGAGCAAGGCCTCGTACTCAGCCGCATTGTTAGTACAAGGAAACATCAACCGTAGCACATAATGAAACTTGTCACCTTTAGGGGAAGCCAATACAACTCTAGCCCCCGAGCCTTCCAACTGCCTAGACCCATCAAAGTGAATAGTCCAATATGTATTACCTGGCTTTTCTTCAGACACCTGTAGCTCTGTCCAATCGTTGATGAAATCCACCAAAGCTTGAGATTTAACAGTAGTGCGTGGTACATATTTCAGACCATGAGGCCCAAGCTCTATAGCCCACTTAGCCACTCTCCCTGTGGCTTCTCTGTTCTGGATGATATCTCCAAGGGGAGCAGAACTAACCACCGTAATGGGGTGACCTTGAAAATAGTGCTTAAGCTTCCGGCTTGCCATGAACACACCATAAACAAGCTTTTGCCAATGTGGATACCGCTGTTTGGACTCGATAAGCACTTCACTGACGTAATAAACTGGTCGCTGAACCGGATATTCCTTACCCTCTTCCTTGCGCTCTACCACCACAGCCACACTAACGGCTCGTGTGTTGGCAGCTACATATAGTAATAAGGGCTCCTTGTCAACCGGAGCAGCGAGGACTGGGGGCTCGGCCAGCTGTCTCTTCAAATCCTCAAAAGCAGCATTAGCAACATCATTTCGGATAAAGTCATCAGTTTTCTTCATCAAATGGTACAACGGCATGGCCTTCTCACCCAAACGGCTTATAAACCGGCTTAAAGCAGCGATACGACCCGCCAGGCGCTGGACGTCGTTTATACACGCCGGCTTAGCCAGAGAGGTGATTGCCTTGATTTTTTCCGGGTTAGCCTCAATGCCTCTGTTAGAAACCAGGAAACCCAAGAGCTTGCCTGCAGGAACACCAAAAACACACTTGGCCGGGTTAAGCATCATCTTGTAAACCCGGAGATTATCAAAGGTCTCACTAAGGTCATCTACCAGGGTCTCCTTCTCCCTGGACTTAACCACGATATCATCCACATAGGCGTGGACATTGCGCCCAATCTGGTTATGAAGACAATTCTGCACACAACACTGGTAAGTCGCCTGTGCACTCTTGAGTCCAAAAGGCATAGACACATAACAGAAGGCTCCAAAGGGAGTGATGAACGCCGTCTTCTCCTGGTCCTTAACTGCCATTTTAATCTGATGGTATCCAGAATAAGCATCCAAGAAACTCAAGCGCTCGCAACCCGCCGTAGCATCAATGATTTGATCAATACGGGGAAGGGCAAAAGGATCAGCCGGACACGCCTTGTTTAAGTCCGTGTAGTCCACGCACATCCGCCAGGTGCCATTCTTCTTGAGCATGAGCACCGGGTTAGCTAACCATTCTGGATGAAAGACTTCAACAATAAACCCGGCCGCCAAGAGCCGGGCCACCTCCTCACCAATGGCCTTCCGCCTCTGTTCATTAAACCACCGAGGGAATTGCCTGACCGGCTTAAATTTCGGATCAATATTGAGAGTGTGCTCAGCGAGTTCTCTAGGTACACCTGGCATGTCAGAAGGTTTCCATGCAAAGATGTCCCTGTTCTCACGGATGAACTCGATGAGCGCGCCTTCCTATTTTGGATCCAAATTGGCACTGATGCTAAACTACTGAGATGAGTTACCTGGAACGAAATCAACAAGTTTAGTCTCATCAGCTGACTTAAATTTCATTGCCGGCTCATGCTCCGTGGTCGGCTTTTTCAGAGATGTCATATCTGTCGGGTCAACATTATCCTTGTAGAACTTCAGCTCCTCTGTTGCACAAACAGACTCTGCATAAGCCGCGTCGGCTTCCTCACATTCCAAGGCCACCTTTCGGCTACCATGAACCGTAATGGTCCCATTGTGACCCGGCATCTTGAGCTGTACGTATATGTAACACGGCCGTGCCATGAACTTGGCGTAAGCCGGCCGCCCAAATATGGCATGATACGGACTTCTTATCTTGACCACCTCAAAGGTCAATTTTTCCACCCTGTAGTTGTACCCATCTCCAAAGGCCACTTCGAATTCGATCTTACCAACTGGATAAGCCGACTTACCAGGCACCACGCCATGGAAAACAGTATTGGACTGGCTGAGGTTCTTATCAATCAACCCCATACGGCGGAAGGTCCCATAATAGAGGATGTTGATGCTGCTGCCTCCATCCATGAGCACCTTAGTGAACTTATATCCTCCCACCTGAGGAGCCACCACCAGGGCCAAGTGACCCGGATTGTCAACCCGGGGAGGGTGATCCTCCCTACTCCACACAATAGGCTGCTCAGACCATCTTAAATAGCATGGAACCGCCGGCTCAACAGCATTCACAGCCCTCTTATGAAGCTTCTGATCTCGCTTACACAGACTGGTGGTAAACACGTGATACTGTCCACCGTTAAGCTGCTTTGGATTGGTCTGGTAACCCCCTGCTGCTGTTGATGACCTTGGCCGGACTACTGACTAAAGCCCCCTTGACCATTCTGAGGATTAAGATTTGAGCCGCCGCCCGGGCCATGAAAACCGCCAGCGCCTGAGCCGCCACCCGGGCCATTGTTGCCATTAAAGGCATTGGAATTCTTAAAGGCCTTCATGATTGCGCAATCTTTCCATAGATGAGTAGCTGGCTTCTCCCTAGAGCCATGCCTCGGACAAGGCTCGTTCAACAACTGCTTGAGCGTCGGGCCTGACCCGCCAGCTCGGGGAGGTGGCCTCCCTTTACGTCGCTGGCTGTTACCCTGAGAGTTGGCATTGGCCACAAACTCCATGCTGCCATCAGCCTTACGTTTGTTACCTCCTTGGTTTGCCGGGTTATGCTGAGGACCCTTGCCATTGCCGTTCTTCCTTCCCTTCCCTGTCCTTTCATCATCTGAGGCGGGGTCCTTGGTACTATCAGAGTTGGCGTACTTGACGAGAGCCGCCATCAGCGTACCCATATCATTGCAGTCGCGTTTGAGCCGCCCGAGTTTCATCTTCAGGGGCAGGAAGCGACAATTCTGCTCCAACATTAAGACTGCAGAGCCGGCATCCATCTTATTAGATGAATGTATTATCTCCTTGACCCGGCGAACCCAATGTGTCGTAGACTCACCCTCCTGCTGTTTACAGTTAGTCAAATCCACAATTGACATAGACTGCCTACAGGTATCCTTGAAGTATTGTACGAACCGGGCTTTCAGCTCAGCCCAAGACCCGATAGAATTCGGCGGCAGCCCTTTCAACTAAGTGCGGGCAGTCCCATCTAACATCATGGTGAAATACTTGGCCATCGCCGCTTCACTGACCTCCAGCAATTCCATGGCCATCTCGTAACTCTCGATCCAGGCTCCGGGTTGTAAATCAGCCGTGTAATTAGGCACCTTCCTAGGCCCTTTGAAGTCCTTGGGTAGACGTTCGTTGCGGAGAGCCGGCACTAAACAAGGGACACGTCCAGTCCTCGTAGGGATACCCACGTCGACGGAAGCCGTCGGATAAGCCGGGGGTGTCTGGTAAGCCGTCAACTGAGGCACATGCTCCGCCTCTTGCCGTGATCTGTCTTGGTCTATTGCGTGAAAGGCTCCGTTATGAGCCGGGCCATGGCCAGGTGGCAAGTCACGGCGTCGGACATTACTTGAGCCGGTCACTGAGACCATGTGTCTGCTATAACTCGGGCTCCGGCCTGGACGAGGGGTTGAATGGATCCTGTCCCGGCTATAAGAGTATGCCTCTTGCTGCACCAGAGCTGTCTGAAGGAGCTCCCTGACCCGGCGGGTTTCGACCGCTGTCGGAGAGTCGCCATCAATTGGGAGAGCCGCCAGCCGTGCCGCCGCGGCGACCATGTTTTCCAACGGGTTGGCATAATGACCCGGTGGTACTGGCACATACTGAGGCGGGGCAGGGTTCACCCGGGGCGGTCCCATTACTTGGGGCTGAATTGGTGTCCCAGCCCCGGGCACTATGATCTCCGGCGGGTTACTAGACCCTGCACCTGGCGTGTTGAAGAGGTTTCGAGGATCGTAAACTGGAGGGAGTCGAGATTGGGCCTTTTGATGCCTCCTTCTCATGACCTCATTGGATGCGTTTTGATCCATCGTGAGCCGGAAGGACTGTGCCTGAATCAGCTGAGTCTGGGCGTCGAGAGCCGCCCTCTCTGCAGCCATCCTGATCCCCTCCGCTGCCAGATCCTCCTTGGCCTTTGCTAGATCCAACTTTAACTGTGCCACCTCCGCGTCATGCTGAACTTGATCCGCTGGAGCCACCGTAGCAGTCAATAGGACCGTCAGCTTGTTTGTGAGATCCATCAGCACCTGAGCCGGTGAAGGCACCGGGCTTCCTGACCCGGAGGCGGGGTTTTGAACAGGTCTCGCGCCGGCCATGAAGATTCCAACCCGGCTCGGCGGTTCAAAAGGGTCTGGAATGCTTTCGCCATCGGAACAACCCCTGAGCCTGCCATCCTGAAGTTGATACAACGAGTTTGACTCATCCGTAGACGACTCGCCGTCAGAGCCGGTGGCCGTCTCATCACCAGATCCAGATCCATCAGAGAGTCCTCCATGAACACATCCCACAAAAGCATGCTTCAAGGCAGGTAGGGCCCGGGCGGGTCGTGCGCGCTGAGCCGTCTCGATGAGATCGGCGTAGAGATCCGGCTCAGGGCCCGGCTCACCAATCTTGCCAATGAAGACATGAATTCCGCCAAAGGGGACCCGGTACCCGTACTCAATTGAGCCGGCGTCGGGCCCCCAGTTTGCATCGTCGATGTAGAGCTTGCCGCGACGACTCATGGTCATCCGGCCCACAGCGTATCCCTTGAGCCCTTCGAAGCTGCCCTTCAAGAACTCAAATCCACCATGCGCTGGCCCCACGGTGGGCGCCAACTGTCGTGGAATTGTCACGGCAGATGTCCTCGGGCTAGGACTTAGTCGTGGAGCCATCGCAGCTAGGAAGCTTAAAGGGGTTAAACGGGACAAGGAACACGGGGGTTATACTGGTTCGGCCCCTTACGGTGAAGGTAAAAGCCTACGTCCAGTTGAGGTGGTATTGATTATGGTTTCGATGACCAGGGAGCTTGATTGCTATGCCTGGCTCTCGACTAGATCTTACCTGTCCCTAAACCGCCGCCGCGTCGTCCCTTTATATAGAGAGGTTGACGCCCAGCGGCTCTCAGAGTCCCGGCCGACTCATAAGAGTGTCCGGCTCGGACTCTCAACTATTCTTGCCTTACACTACAAGTCTTGCCATACGGCGGTTTATCACTACGGGCCTTAAGCCATCTCCGGGTCTTAGGCCCATCATTGACCCGCCGTCTTCAAGCTCGGTACTGGGCTTCACGAGATGACCATTACGAGTAACCCGGCCCCTCCTGGCGGGTGACTCTGAGGGTTATATCCTCAACACTATATAAAAAATATAAAATATAAAATATATATATATATATAGGGGTATAGATATAGATATGTGATGCGAAAGCCACCCATCATCTCCAATTAGAATAGTGTGTCCATGCACAGATGCAATGTGGCCAAACGATGTCTGCCATCGGTATCTCAAATTCAAACCAGTCTGACCTTGTTCAATGTGTATACATTACGACATGCTCGTTTCCAACCACACCGCACAGATCTCCGTTATATTCATGCATGCATGGGTTTCAAACATCATGATCTCTTATTCAAATATTTGAATTCAACTTTACATTGATTATGCCCTCACCTAGTCTTTTACACCCACACATTGGTCTTCTCTTTATAATTGTACCACTAACTTTCTCTCGTGCATGCATGCACACACACTACCAGTCGGCATTATCCATCGCACACATGCAATCTTTTTTTTCAGGTCGGTCTCCCATGAAGGCACACACACACACATCCCCCTCTCCATCATATCAGGCATTCTTTATCTCTCACGTGCATGCGCAACGATCGATGTTCCTCTATGTGTGTGTGTGTGTATAGCTAGAACTTTCATAGTTTTCCACATAAACCGATCAATCTATATATCTAGTGAGGTCTCACCCTCTTTCCCACGTCCACATCAATCAATCTATACCTCTCTATATAGGATTACATATATAGCTAATACACCCACATTAATTATATATCCAACGCCCCCCTCTCATCATCCATGCCTTCCGCTTCATCTCTCAGACGCGCGCATAATGGCGAAGACAGGGGGCGGCAAGGGCCCTGCCCCCCCAACATCACCATATATCGAGGCTAATATGAATGTGATCATTAGACAATTGCTGGTAAAAATGGTTTAAGTTGATGAATTTGCCCTCCTCGTAAAGGATTAGCAATGCTTGGCCCCCTACCTCATGGGACATTTTTCATGCTCCGCCTCTGCGCGCAACAGCGCACGTTCTCGCCCCCCTCTCTAAATATCGATCTCGCAGTTGTGCACTCCTTCATAGTCTCCCTCCACTCGGCCCCTCGCACCATCTTGTAGCCCCCCCACCGGATTTTGCCACATGTACAATCTAGCAGACTCCATGGTTGAACTTAAGCACAATGCACAAATCTCAAAACAACAGTGGTTCTCCTTTGTTCTAGAATCTTCTGTATCATAACTGCCCAAACTTTTTTCTAGTTGAATTGCCATTATTTGTTTTTTACTTTATGCTTTACAACGCACAATTCCGTGAATCATAAAATATATTAAGGGCTTCTTTGATTCAAAGGATTCTCGAAGGAGTTTTGGAGGATTCTAATCCTTAGGAATTTTTCCTATCTTGGTTGTTTGATTCGTAGGATTGTAAACCATAAGAATTTTTCCATATGATTCATTTACACTAGATTTCATAGGAAACATCCCATCCACTCAAACCTCTTTGAAAGAATTCCGCGTTTTTTCTATGCACAATCAAACACTCGTACCATCCTGTAGGATTCAAGACGACATTCCACTCTAATCCCATGTTCTTCCTATTCCCGCATTTTGGAAATCCTACGAATCAAAGAGGCCCTAGGGTTTTTATAAAAACTAATTGATTTTGAATGAGATGAACTATAAGAATTAAACGAAGGTCTACATCAGGCATATATGACTCAGAGCTTACATGCTACAGTGTGGTATTTATTCATAATTTGGAAAAACTAATTGATTTTGAATGAGATGAACTATAAGAATTAAACGAAGGTCTACATCAGGCATATATGACTCAGAGCTTACATGCTACAGTGTGGTATTTATTCATAATTTGGTTGCAAAATCTGACGCGTGCAATGCACGTGTACCTTACTAGTACTTCGAGTATGTGCAAAACACAATGGCACGCTACACAGTGTCTCTCTTACAGTTCATGAAGCCACGTGGCACATGTGGAGGCGTTGTCGCGACATCCTTGTGTGGATTGATCACAGTGACGTGCTGCTGGTTCCAGAAGAATGTACTCGTCCTCCCTGAGCCGCACTGGCGGTACATGAACGAAGCGAAGATGTGCACGCACGCCACGCACACACTCATTCCCTCGCACGCACATGCGGGTACACGGGCGGACACAATTTTGTACCAAGATCCACCCCAATTGATAATTTGACGTGTGTAAAGTCCTTCACTTCATTGATGGTCAATTAATACAGCGCATGCAAATTGAGTGGACATGAGGGCAGAAGAAATACATTACTACTCCACTGCGCGCATGCGAGTAGTTAAATCATGGGTTGCTAGTAGTACTTCCATTGGTCTCCTTCGTATTTTGTGCCAATTTTTGACAGTAACTGTTGGGGAACGTAGTAATTTCAAAAAAATTCCTACGCACGCGCAAGATCATGGTGATGCATAGCAACGAGAGGGGAGAGTGTTGTCCACGTACCCTCGTAGACCGATAGCGGAAGCGTTAACACAACGCGGTTGATGTAGTCGTACGTCTTCACGATCCGACCGATCAAGTACCGAACGTACGGCACCTCCGAGTTCAGCACACGTTCAGCTCGATGACGTCCCTCGAACTCCGATCCAGCCGAGTGTTGAGGGAGAGTTTCGTCAGCACGACGGCGTGGTGACGATGATGATGTTCTACCGACGCAGGGCTTCGCCTAAGCACCGCTACGATATTATCGAGGTGTAATATGGTGGAGGGGGGCACCGCACACGGCTAAGAGATCAATGATCAATTGTGTGTCTATGGGGTGCCCCCCTGCCCCCGTATATAAAGGAGCAAGGGGGAGGCCGCCGGCCAAGGAGGAGGGTGCGCCAAGGGGGGAGTCCTACTCCCACCGGGAGTAGGACTCCTCCTTTCCTTGTTGGAATAGGAGAAGGGAAGGGAGAAGGAGAAAGAAGGAAGGGGGCGCCCCCCTCCCTAGTCCAATTCGGACTAGTCCATGGGGAGGGGTGCGGCCACCCTTTGGGGCCTTTCTCTCCTTTCCCGTATGGCCCATTAAGGCCCAATACGAATTCCCGTAACTCTCCGGTACTCCGAAAAATACCCGAATCACTCGGAACCTTTCTGAAGTCCGAATATAGTCGTCCAATATATCGATCTTTACGTCTCATCCATTTCGAGACTCCTCGTCATGTCCCCGATCTCATCTGGGACTCCGAACTCCTTCGGTACATCAAAACACATAAACTCATAATATAACCGTCATCGTAACGTTAAGCGTGCGGACCCTACGGGTTCGAGAACTATGTAGACATGACTGAGACACCTCTCCGGTCAATAACCAATAGCGGAACCTGGATGCTCATATTGGTTCCCACATATTCTACGAAGATCTTTATCGGTCAGACCGCATAACAACATACGTTTTTCCCTTTGTCATCGGTATGTTACTTGCCCGAGATTCGATCGTCGGTATCTCGATACCTAGTTCAATCTCGTTACTGGCAAGTCTCTTTATTCGTTCCGTAATACATCATCCCGCAACTAACTCATTAGTTACAATGCTTGCAAGGCTTATAGTGATGTGCATTACCGAGTGGGCCCAGAGATTCCTCTGCGACAATCGGAGTGACAAATCCTAATCTTGAAATACGCCAACCCAACAAGTACCTTTGGAAGCACCTGTAGAGCACCTTTATAATCACCCAGTTACGTTGTGACGTTTGGTAGCACACAAAGTGTTCCTCCGGTAAACGGGAGTTGCATAATCTCATAGTCATAGGAACATGTATAAGTCATGAAGAAATCAATAGCAACATACTAAACGATCGAGTGCTAAGCTAACGGAATGGGTCAAGTCAATCACATCATTCTCCTAATGATGTGATCCCGTTAATCAAATGACAACTCATGTCTATGGTTAGGAAACATTACCATCTTTGATCAACGAGCTAGTCAAGTAGAGGCATACTATTGACACTCTGTTTGTCTATGTATTCACACATGTATCAAGTTTCCAGTTAATACAATTCTAGCATGAATAATAAACATTTATCATGATATAAGGAAATAAATAATAACTTTATTATTGCCTCTAGAGCATATTTCCTTCAGTAACATAATATTTACGCATCTGAGCAGTGTAGTCTACTTGAAATTTATGTTCCACTAAACTCATCGGGAGCTGTTTCACGCCTCGAAACCAAAAACCATCAATTAATCTTTACCTTGTTCCCATCACATTCGAAAGTACTAGTGCTACAATTAAGTGCAAGTCTGCTCACACCTACCAGTACGTACCAAACCTGAACGTGTTCCCACTATGCAGGTTTTAGTACTAGTGCTAGTACTTAGGTTATAAAAAGGGGAATTACCTAACCAAAAATTACTCTACCTTCCTCCTCATAAGTCCTCCTTCTTCGTCCGTCCTTGCCATGGCCGGTGTGCAGAGCTCTAGGTCGAGAACTACTTGTAACAAGGGAGCGGCAACCAAGGCCGCAAAAAAAAGAGAGGGCTCGCCGCCACGTAGAGACCTCGAAAGATCTCTCACGGGCAGGTGATGGCTCTCAGGAGCGCCCTAGACGCGGAGGCAAACATGCCGAGCTAGCGGCGCTGGAGTCGTTATCCCTCGACGGCATGCCCGATCAGCTCAATAAGCACCTCAATAAGCAGAAGGAGTTCATCCACGACGTGGTGGAGCTGCTAAAGGAGAGCCTCGATGACATGCCCGCTAAGCTCAATCAGCAGGGGGAGTTGACCGCCGGCTTGGTGATGCTGCTGAAGAAGAGCATTGCCTCGGAGAAGAAGGCGACCGGCGAAATCCTGCAACTTCAGGAGGACAAGGCGAAGCTCTGCCACGAGCTCGACCTGCTGAAGGAGGAGAACGCCGGCTGGAAGAAGCTGCATGAGAATAGTAGTTCCTCGATGAAGATGTTGCAGGCCCTCGTCATGGAACAGAAGGAGGAGTTGGCGAAGCTCCGCATCGAGCACCTGGCTGCTGTCAAGGTACATAATGCGGACGTGGAACAGATGATGAAGACTCGCATGGAGAAATCCCGCGTCATGGGCACAATGATGAAGATGGCGGAGGAGACGCACAAGGAGATGGAGGTTGTGGAGGCGACGAAGAAGCAGTTACGACTCCGCGGCCAGCAACCCTTCATGTAGTGAGAGCAGCGCCCCAGACTTGTGTGTGCGTCTTCCTTCTTTTTTTGGGGTGATAATCCTCATTCTTATTTTGCTCCTGTGTTTCTTATTTTGCTTCGGGTGTTTCACCGCACGTGTCACCTTCTCTGCGAGGCATGAATAGAACAATGCTAAAAATGAGATGACTAGCAAATTAGATCATTCTTTATCGCCAACAGAATAATGCCTCTTGCTAGTAATATATAATAAGAGTAGAGAGTAGAGGATATGGCACTGGGCTTCCGTGTTTCGTGCTCCTCGGTCGTACTCCAGTGGAAAACTTGAGTATACCGCATGGTTCTTTGCTCCTCCTCAAGTCGTCGGCACATTTATACGAGCAGTCAAATCAAAAGGCCCCGCCTTCCAGCAGTAATGAGCCGTCAAATCACAAAGGCCCTCGCCTCTCGTGAAAAGGACCAAGCTAGACTGCCCCACCCTCTAGCCTTTTAAAAAATGTATATATTTGTACAATAGTAGTATCGATGGATTGCGCCATGGAGGAAAACTAACAAGATGTAATCTATCTATTATTATATATAAAAAGTAATTAACGGGCTAACCAGAAAAAAGAGAATTAACTATAAAATCCCAAAATAATCAGAAACATCCAACCGTTAATTTAGTAGATAAAAAAACATGACCCATCAGATCAGCTTTCCCCACAAAAAAAATATCAACTTTAAATATGAAGAAATTACCCACTAATGCCACAAGAAAAAAAACACACCCATGGTAGCCGCCAGCAGCCCTGTGTAATCATCCTCCAAGCCCTAGAAAAACATAATCTCTCCTACAAGCTCTCGCACGCACGTCCAGCGTACCACGGGTTTCCCCTCGATCTCCATTGGGTTGATTGGCATGACATACAGAGAGAAGATAGCCCAAATCATCAAATCTCATAGCCATCAGATTTACGTGGATGGGATGGCAGATTTGATTGACCTATGTAGTAGAGAAGATTGCATCGGCGGCCGGCCAAATCATCAACTCATCGTCGCCGGATTTACGTGGATACATGGGTTGCTGATGGGATGACATGCGTAACAAAAAAGATTGCGGCAGGCGGGCGGTGAATCATGGACACATCGTCATCAGATTTACCTGGATGGACTGGCAGATTGATTGACATGCGTAGCAGAGAAGATTGCATCGGCGGCCGGCCAAATCATCGACTCATCGTCGCCGGATTTACGTAGATGCAGGGGTTGCTGATGGGATGACATGCATAACAGAGAAGATTGCGGCAGGCGGACGGCCGAATCATGGACACATCGTCACCGGATTTACGTGTATGGGATGCTAATTGGTGCAGGTACATGGCAGAGAAGCTGCGCCGACGGCTGTCCATGTCATTAACTCATTATGATGCTAGCAGTTTGACGCACACATACCATATCCGTTGGCAAATGTCCCGACTAATCCAGCCGAGTACTTTCCGGCGAGATACACGTCCGAGCTAGCCGCAGCTGATTACATTCCAGCCGCTGGTCGGGAGACATAAGTAGTACGTAAGCAGGTAGATGGATTCCTTCCGAAGACATACGCACGTACTCCCTCCGTCCGGAAATACTGGTCATTGAAATAGATGTATCTAGATGTATTTTAGTTCTAGATACATTCATTTTCATTCATTTTGATGACAAGTAATTCCGGACGGAGTGAGTATAAAGCTAGCTAGACGAAGCTAGCGATCAGCCAGTGGACAAGGCCGTGCTTAATTCCAACAATAGTGAAAGCTGAATAAAACTGTTGCTTATTGATGATTTGGTGCGGCATACAAGAGTATATAAGAGGGTACAAACCGACTTGGGGTAGGGATACAAAACTGACTTGGACTAGAAGTCGTATACCATAATGACTACTCTAACATCCCCCCGCAGTATCAACGGCAGGCTCGACGACGTTGAGACTAAAACAGATATCTTGAAACGGCTTAGTAGGCAGTGCCTTGGTGAAAATGTCAGCAAACTGAGCCGTAGAGGGAACATGAAGCACCCGAACCTGACCAAGAGCAACCTTTTCACGAACAAAATGAATATCAATCTCAATATGCTTTGTGCGTCGGTGTTGAACTGGATTGCTGGTCATGTAGACTGCTGATATGTTGTCACAGTAGACAATAGTGGCCTGCTCAATAGGCCTGTGTAGCTCGGAGAGTAACTGCCGAATCCAGATTGTATCTGCAACGGCATGTGCCACAGCGCGATACTCAGCCTCGGCTGACGAACGTGAGACTGTAACCTGTCTTTTCGAAGACCAAGAAATCAAATTGTTACCAAGAAAAACACAAAAACCGGAAGTGGACCTTCGAGTGTCAGGACAACCAGCCCAGTCTGCATCAGAGTATGCGGTAAGCGAGTTTGGAGAAGAATTATTGAGGTGGAGACCATGATTGAGAGTTCCTTTTAAATACCCAAGAATGCGTTTAACATAATTATAGTGAGGAACCCGGGGATCATGCATATAGAGACATGCTTGTTGAACAGCAAAAGAGATTTCAGGACGAGTAATGGTGAGATATTGGAGAGCACCTGTTAGGCTACGATAGAGAGTAGGATCGGAAAAGGGTTCACCGGTAGCCGAAAGTTTAAAACTAGTATCGACAGGAGTGCGAGATGATTGACAGTCAAGCATACCAGCACGATTAAGAAGATCAAGAATATACTGGCGTTGGGAAAGAAAAAGGCTGGAGGAATCTCGAACAACAGCAATGCCTAAGAAATGATGAAGGAGTTCTAGGTCAGTCATAGAAAATTCAGATCTAAGAAGAGAGACAATATGATCTAAGAACTTTTGAGAGGAGGCGGTAAGAATGATATCATCTACATAGAGAAGTAAATAGGCAGTGTCAGAAGTTTGATGATGCACAAAAAGAGAGGTGTCGGAGAGAGATGGAGTGAAGCCTATTGTTTGAATGAAGGAGGAGAAGCGTTGAAACCAAGCTCATGGGGCCTGTTTAAGACCGTAGAGAGATTTCTGAAGAAGACATACATGAGTTGGAAAGGATGGATTTTCAAAACCCAGAGGTTGCTGGCAGTAGACAGTTTCTTGAAGGGAACCATGGAGGAAAGCATTTTTAACATCAAGTTGGTGAATGGGCCATGAAGAGGAGACAACAACACTAAGAACAGTGCGAATGGTGCTAGGTTTAACAACAGGAGAGAAGGTTTCTTCGTAATCAATTCCTTGTTGCTGAGAAAAGCCACGACAAACCCACCTGGCTTTATATCGTGAGAGGCTCCCATCGGAGTGGAACTTTTGGCGAAAAATCCATTTGCCAGAAACAATATTTGTATTGGGAGGACGAGGAACAAGTTGCCAGGTGTTGTTTTGAAGTAAAGCATTATATTCTTCTTGCATGGCAGCGGCCCAATTAGGATCAAGTAGAGCAGTTTTGTAATTCTTTGGAAGAGAAGTGAGAGATACGGAGGTATGAAGGTTTAGGCGGTCTTGGGGTTGATGAAATCCTGATTTGGCCCTAGTACGCATGCGATGATCATTAATCGGGGCTGCTGTAGGAATAGCACGAGGGGGTAAGGTGGGTACTAGTGAGTCCGGCGCAGCGGAAGAGTCAGACGAAGGAGTAGGGCTGGGTGGTGGAGTGGGAGCAGGGGCCGGGGATGTTGGGGAGGGAGCAGGGGTCGGGGGTGTTGGGGACGTCTCGGGTGGGGTGAGTGTATGGTTGGGATTGGCTATGGTGGGTGTTATTGGTGGTGGTGATAAGTTGTGTTCGGTAGGTAGGGGAGTATATAGTTGGAAAGGACGGGGAGAGGGGGTGTTTGCGGAGCTAGGGGTGTTGGATGGTGTAGTAGTGCGTTGTGAGAAAGGAAAAATGTGCTCAGCAAACGTGACATGACGAGAGACATGAACATGTCCGGTGTGAAGGTCGAGACAGCGATAGCCTTTGTGCTCGTCAGAGAAGCCGAGAAAAGCACATGGGATAGAGCGTGGTGACAATTTATTTGCAGAAGTGGCGTAGGCATTGGGAAAACAGAGACAGCCGAAAACACGAACCGCGGAGTAGTCGGGGTGGGAAAGAAAGAGGGAATAATAGGGAGTAGTGTTGGGTTTAGTTTTAGAAGGTCGAATATTTAGAAGGAAGGTGGCCATGTGTAGGGCTTCAGCCCAAAACTTGGGAGGCATAGATGATTGAATGAGGAGAGTGCGAACTATATCATTGAGGGTGCAAAGAGAGCGTTCTACTTTACCATTTTGCGGGGAGGTGTAGGGACATGAGAACCTAAGCAGGATGCCATGTTGTAAGAAGAAAGTACGATTTTTAATGTTATCAAACTCGCGACCATTGTCACATTGGATAAAGCGAATTGGGAGGAAGAAGTGAACAGACACATAGCATTGAAAATTAAGGAAAAGAGAATGGACCTCGGATTTGTTGCGTAGAGGAAAAGTCCAGACAAAGTGGGTGAAATCATCTTGGATAACAAGGTAGTTTTTAAAACCCGAAACACTTGCAATGGGAGAGGTCCATAAATCACAATGTATTAATTCAAAGGGATAAGTGCTACAAGAACTAGAGGAACTAAAGGGAAGACGCACATGTTTGCCTAATTGACAAGACTCGCAAAACACAGAATTATGAGAGTCCCTATTACATGGTATGGTAAATTCACTAAGCATAGAAGCTAAGACGGCGGGGTTGGGATGGCCCAAGCGACGATGCCAGAGATCGACGGAGGCCAGCATGGATGTTGGAGGGGTGGCGGCAGGAACTCCATTAAGAGAATAAAGATCACCGGAGCTATTGAAGCGAGCGATCTCGGCCTTGGTCAGGTAATCCTTCACAGATAAACTAAAAGGGTCAAATTCAGCCGAAACTAGATTGTCGCAAGTAAATTGGCGAACAGAGATAAGATTTTTAATGAGGGCGGGTGCAACTAGAACATCGCGAAGTAAAAGAGGTTTGGTGGAAGAGGGAAGTTGAGCCTGACCAACACAATATATAGGAATAGATGATCCATCTCCAAGGATAATGGAAGGGAAAGGAGATTTAGTGCAAGAAGATAACCAATTACTAGATGCAGACATATGACTAGAGGCCCCTGAATCAAAGATCCAATCAGTACCTGAGTTTCCTTGTGCAGCAAAGTTATTCATGGCCTGGAGAAAGGCAGCTTGATCCCAGCTCGGCGTCGCAGGTGAGGGTGGCGTCGGAAGCAGTGCCGGCGGATACGATGGTGAAGGCAGTAGGGCCGGCTGGGGAGTGTAGTAGGCATTGGCCGACTGTGGTGGGGGTGGCGTCGGGAGCAGGGCCGGCTGAGGTGTGTAGTAGGCACCGCCGTCGGTGCTGTAATGACCATAAGGAGCATGCGTCGGGGTGGCGTGATAGGCATTGGCCGGCTGTCGGGGGTTGAGAACACCGGGAGCACCAGTAGGCGGCCGAAGGCCGGGTTGCCAGGCACCTGAGCATGCCGGCGGAGCACCGAGGGTGGACGGAGCGGACCAGGGCATGGGCCATGCTTGAACAAGCCCCTTCCAAGGATCATGAGGAGGCCGCCATGCAACCGCGGATGGAGCACTGGTGGGTGGTGCAGGACTCGGTGCTGGTGATGTCGACGGCGGCCTGTAGATAGGGTTTTTGCCGCGGTAGTTCGGACTAGGACGCCAGCCTGGGGGCGGTTGAACAGATGACGATGCGGACGGCCCGGCGGCAGGAGCCGGCCTGGAAGGCGGCGCTGGTGTAGACGACAGAGGAGGACGAGCCGCAGCATGAAAAACCTTGGGGCGAGAGTCCTTGCGAGCTTGTGTTTCCGCCGCGAGTTGTAGCAAGGAACGAACTTCAGCGAAGGTAGGAGGGGGCCGTATCATCGGTATGAACGAGGCTTGCTTGTCAAAGTCTTCGCTGAGGCCGACGACGATGATATTGATTAGCTGTGAGTCGCTAACTGTATCGCCGAGTTCGCGGAGCTCATCACCAATGGTCTTAACGCGCTGGCAGAACAGGTTCACCGGGGCGTCTCCTTGCACCATATTGCGAAGCTTGGTGTGGAGAGCGTTTTTCCGAGCGTCGGTGTTGCTTTGGAAGAGCTGACGGAGGGAGTGCCAGATGTTGGCAGCGGTGGCGCCGTCGTGATCGAGCATGTTGAAGATCTCGGTGGTGATGCGGGTGTAGAACCACTGGACGATCGCGAGATCGTCTTTCAACCATTGCGGATCGTCGGGGCGGGGAAGACAGTTGGCGGCGACATGCGAGCGCAGGTTGCAGCGGCCGAGGTGGAGATCGAAGAGATGTCTCCAATGATAGTAGTTGTGGGCGGCGAGATCAAGAACTATGGGGATGTAGGGGCTGACGTCGGAGATTGTGTCAGTAAGAGATATTGGTGCGGTGAGGATGGGTGCAGGGTAGTTTTGTGGAGCTATGATAAGGGCCGAGAGAGAAGCGGCCGCGGCGTTGGCAGCCTTGGCGATGAGTGCGACCCGGCACTCGAAGTAGCCGGGCGGCGGCGGCGGCGGCGGCGGCGGTGGCGTTGGCGGAGCCATACCCTAAACCCTGGGACCGGTATCTGATACCATGAAAGCTGAATAAAACTGTTGCTTATTGATGATTTGATACGGCATACAAGAATATATAAGAGGGTACAAACCGACTTGGGGTAGGGGTACAAAACTGACTTGAACTAGAAGTCGTATACCATAATGACTACTCTAACAAATAGCCGCTCTCTTTCATGTATGTGTGTAGGTCCTTCCTCAACAGTTCGTGAAATACATGCTGCTGCCACCCCCATACATCCGATATTCATGTCCCTGGTCACTTAGCAAGGATCGGAGTTGCTGCTATGCCAGCTTTTGTAATTCTATCTCTGTCCTTTTACTTTATCTTACCTGATTTATTTTTCTATAAACCAAAACAGGTAACTATTTTTAACCCAATTTATACAACCACCTACATGGCTAAATAATACTTTAATAAATTTGTATCTTTTCGGTACTTTACCAGATCAACTACTGCTGTGCTATATGAATCATTGATCCTTGGAAAACACATTTATTTAGGAACTAGGTGACTGGCATAATTCCATCCGTTTCCTACAATTTCTTGCACGCGTTAAAGAAGTGTTGAGAGTTTATTTTTTCTAATTATTTGCATCAATATAATACTGTAATTCATATTCTTATTTAAAATGCTATTATTTACCATAGATGGATTTAATTCCATGTTTAAGGTTTGCTTACAAAACAAGATAGTAATAATACATATATACATTCTTTCTATTATATTACTTACTGTACTAATCAATAGGTGTGTTTCCATTTTCAGGGCCTTAAATCAAGGTCAACCAACTTTCGAAATCCAAATGTCTCTGCCAGACAATATAGGGTGATGTGGCTATGTTTGATATACAAAACACTATAACATTGGTTTTCCAACATGTCCTAAGGATCTCTGATACATTCAGTAGTGTAGGTGCCAAAAAAATTTGTGTCCCTAAGAATAGAACTAGATATCTTAATTTCTTATGTACATAATATAGATGTAAAATGTCTATGTATATTTAGAAGTTTTTTTTCAAAGTAATCCTTGAACACAAAATTATTAACTTGAGGTAAATATAAGTACGGCAAGGGAATGGTTCTGGTTATATTAATTATTCTAGGACGCACATGTTAGCTAGACTTCTTCTGTTTTATCATAATCCATTGATCAAATATCGATGATCCTTTGCTCAGTAATCACTTCGTCATGCTAGCATACAATGAACCATCCAGTTTTTGTGCATAAGAGGCGATACCCACAAGAGGTGGTGCCATTGATGCATGGAGTACATTCAACGGTCGGGGAGAGCCAATAAAGATTGGGAGCAAACCTTGGACAAAGAAGTATTAACATGAGGAAAATATAAGTACGACAAGGGAACACACCCTCTGTTTGTAAGTACATGACGTTATATATACTGACACATTCTCAAGCGTGCATAATTGACCATAAGTTTTGGCTATATGTCCGTAGAAAATAATGAACAAGCATGTAATGCATTTTTTTCATTCAAAATCCAGGTTCTGGATTATTCTCTGTGCATGAGCTGTTGGCCCTTCTTATACAATATAAACTTGATACATAAAATGAAATTCGAAATTAGAAAAACATCTACCATTGTGCATGATATTATATCTATACATGGAACTAATAAGGTTGCATATATACACCTACAATTCTGGAGAATATATCTGTGCCATTTAACTAGAAACTAGATGCGAGCAACCTAGCAAGTCACTTTGAGAATACTTGGTATTAAACCAATATGCTGAGATTAGTCAGAATAATGGGACAAACCATAGTTTTTTACATGATATTATATCAGCATGTATAGGATTAAAGTTCAGATCACCAAGCAGACTATGGTTTTTTTTGTTCATTCTATTTATACATAGATTGAAGTTTGAACTCAAGTAGATCTATTTGTCATTTGTACTGAACCAACCGATTATTAGTTAGTCCAGTTTGCTAGACCTTGCAGTATGCAAAACATATTGACCCTGCCGGTCACATGTATATATTATATTGAGCCAGTAGATGAATTTGAAGCTTAGTAAATGTTATAGTGGAAGTCGTTGTTCAGGCGGTTGTTGGCTCTGAGATAGACACCAAACCAAATCATGAGATGATTGGTGCTTTGTACATAATATTAGACCAGCACATTTGAAATCACCTAGGAGGCCACTGGATTTCCCAAAAAAAATGCAAGTCACCTGATTTTACATGTGAAAGCATTACACTATTGTGATACTACATGAGTACAAAGAGATGACATTTTCGATCTTCTTAATGAGCCAAAAACTTGTCTGCGGTGGGATTAGATGTACATTAAATTTATATTTGATTCATAAGTTAGCCAATCGTTGTTAATAAGGGGTGGAAATCTATTGGTTTATTTTGAATACTTTTGAAAAAAATTATACTTCTCAACAATTCATATTGTTACACCTTAAAAGGTTTAAATCATAGAAAATAATAGATCTGTTAAGATTACTGCAATTACTAAAAGCATAAACCGTTATGGTCTTCAGAATGAACATACTATTACTTTGTATAATTTTATCTAAAACAACATGTATTAACATATAATCAAAAATATAATTTCATTATTGAACATCTAAAGTTCTAGCCCGCGCATCGAGCGGGCCACTGTGCTAGTTTGTACAGTAGTAGTATCGATGGATTGCGCCATGGAGCAAAACTAACAAGATGTAATTAAAGAAAAAAGGTGGTGCATATAGAGAGCGCTTGTCGCCAAATTATGCATATACTATATGACACTACCCACTATGAAGGTACTAGTAACATAGACTAGTAACTAGTCTATGCTACTCTCCACTATGACCAGCCAAAGTCGAGGCGCGGATACCAACGAGGGCCTGGTTGTGTCTATATTTGGACAACTCACCCGACTGCATGCGCACCAGGCAGACGAAGCTCGTGTCGTGTTGGTGCCGTGTGCGGCCCGCACGTTAACCAAAACCTCGCGCCTCCATCTTAGCCTCTGCGTTTTAAACTTCTCAATCTCAAGGCCAAGGAGCAATGTGAAACCTATGATAGAGCCAATCGGATGGTTGAGAACACTACAATTCGTAGCTACAGATGCGTGTGTGAGACAGGACGAGTGCGTGCGTGCACCTCTTCTCAGAGTAAAACTGTATGTGGGTGGCATCGACCTAGGGAGCAGTGATGGTGCGTGCGAGAAGTCCCAAGAGATAGGTGTAATGCATCTGAAAAAATACTAGTCTATACCTCGCCACGAGGCTATTCCTGTCGAACGCCAAGCGTAAGATATGTATCCGAGGGTGCTAGTTTTTGCACCTACGCAACAGTAGAAAAAGAACTAGTACCATGGCATATGCTACACCACGGCCGAGAAAACGTGCCGACGTTACACCATCCGGAAATAGTGCCGCACTTCGAAACTAGAACCGTCAATAAATTTTGAGCGCGTCTCGTCACATTCTAAATTACTACTACTACCACACTATATTTAATTGCAAACCTGTTCACACCGATCACAACCTAAACGGTTTCCCACTTAGCAGCGTATTAGTAGTACTCGTTTATAAATACTACTATGCTAAGATGACTGCACATTCCTCCTCAACTCCTCATCCACAAAAAACAATTAAGTCAATCAAGCCATAGCCAGCGTGAGTTCTGGGTCGAGAGATTTCCACCAGGGAGAGGTGAGCATGGAAGAGGAAGCACGAGAGATGTCCCGCCTCACCGCAAAAGCAGCCGACATGTCCAGCCGCGCAGCAGTAGCAGCACGGAGGTCCCACCGCGCCGCCGAAGCAGCACGGAGGTCCCGCCGCGCCGTCGATGTAGCAGACTGGTCCGGCCACGCCGCGGAAGCAGCAGAGATCTCCCGTGGCGCCGCCGAAGCAGCAGGGAGGTCCCGCCGCGCCGCAGCGGCCTGGGAAAATTTCTCGCGGGCAGGCGAGGACTCTTACAGGCGCATGCATGTGATAGTCCATAGCCAGATGGATCAGATCTCCGGCTGGGCGAGGATGCAGGACGAGGCTACCGGCCTCATCCGGCAACTAGGGGAGGGCAATGCGAAGTTCCGGGGCGAGCGCGACCTGCTGAGGGCGAAGATCGCCGGAAGGGCGAAGCAGGAGGAGGAGACCGCTGCCTTGTTGAAGAGGACGGGCGTCATCATCAAGAAACTTATGGATGAGAATGCCATGCTCCGCATCGAGCGCAACAGGCTGGTGGAGGAATCCATGGATGCTGCCAAGCAGCGTATTAAGGACATGAAACTGATGAAAGAGATCATCGCCCGCCGCGAGAACTAGTCTCCGCGACCTGCAGCGCATAAAGAAAGTAGAGATCAGCGAGCTAGATCGTTGTATGCGTCTTCCTTCTTCTTTTGCCCTTGTGTATTTCGGGCGTAGCCGCATGTGGTTTTTTTAATTATCTTCCTAATTATGTAAGACAATTATTATCCACTCTCGTCGTCCTTATATATATTCATTAGTCTTGCTATAAGTCGCAATAGATGCTATATAGGTCCGTCGGATCTTACATCAAGATCCGTGCAAATTTTTCTTTTTTCTCCCTTAAATCTCAGTCGAGTGAGACATTGCCACGCCATTAAACAAAGGCTCGGGCGCCATTAATGGAGACCTTGGGAGAGTGGTGGACAGCAGATGGAGGTCAAAGGGCTCTCCTCCCGATAAGCACGCGCATGGGTCTGATCGCACGCCTCCCGTACTCAAATAGCTACCCTGCACGGCGCCTCCTAGCTAATAAAAAAAGGGGACGCATGGCGGCACGTAAATGGTAAATAGAGCGCCCGCGGTTTCAATAATACTTGTGTTTCCGATTGTAACGTGACAGCACTTGTTCCAAAATGACTTTGTGTATTGTTAATGTGTGCGCCTTCGCAAATCGGACAGCAAAATTACCACAGCATGTTGGTGCCATGTCATGACACCAAGCCAAGTTTCATGATTTTCATGCGTGTTTTGGATTTACAGGAATAAAAAAACCAAGTTTCTTAATGTTTCCAGCCAAGCCATGACGCCCAGATGTTTGAATTTCATTCCCATTTTTGGCATGGGACCTAGAAATTTACCCGAGGACACACATGTGATTTTTCAACCAGCTTTGGTGCACTCGAGCATGTGCTTGTATTTAAAATTTGAATTATGCACACAGAGGTGACACGTTCCCTCTCAGAACCACGAGCCTTCTTGAGAGAAGCTCCGGTTTGCAAGAAACTTATACCAAAACTTGTTCCTATTCTGCAAATTTTTTTACCACAGCATGGTAGTACCATGACATGACACCATGCCAAGTTTCATGATTTCCAGGCGTGTTTTGGATTTACAAGAATTTTAAAACCAAGCTTCTCAATGTTCTCGGCCGAACCACGATGCCCAGATGTTTGAATTTCATTCCCATTTCTTGCATGGGACCTAGAAATTCACCCGAGGACACACATGTGATTTTTCAGTCAACTTTGGTGCACGGGAGCATGTGCTTGTAGTTCAAATTTGAATCATGCACATTAAATGACCAGAAACTCAATTAATGTATAAAAAAGGCCAAACGAACCCGGAATAATTCCAAAATTTAAGAGGGCACTCATATAGTTCTATGTTGCCTCTGTAAAGAAAATCTGGGGGGAGGCAGCGTATATTGTTTCGCACACAAAGGTATAAAGAAATAAAGAAATTAGCATACCTATTTAATTCTTGGGTTCTTATTATTTATGCCACTAGTTGTGTATCACTACTCAGTTTTGCCATTAGAAGTTACAACTACTCAAAAAATGCCGTCGATCCGTGAGATGCCTGCTCAAAAATGCAATTAGATATCTAAAAAATGACATCGTTAAGTTAGATGTTTGCTCAGAAATGCCATTAGACATTGTTATTTTCACGTCAAACCCGTTGACCATGTTACATGACAAAAATAAGCCGATTCTCACAATGATAAGTTAATGGTGTCCAGCACAACACACCCCTCAAATAAAACTAAGCACCCTGGAATTCTTTGACAAAACTAAGCACCCTGAAATTCTTTGACAACTAAACTGCTGGCTATATGATGTTGGCCATATATATTGTACATATATAATGTCAAGGAACGAGTGGTAGTACTATAACAACTAAAAGATGAAATGTACGAAATATAACGAGAAGAAACATAGCACACTTCTGCTGGGGTCTCAGCACAACACACCCCTCAAATAAAACTAAGCACACCAGAAATTAAACTAAGCAACTAATCCGGTAGACACTGCATTATAACCACCATGAGCAACGACACTGCCACCTTACTCGGAGTCCTCATCCACGTCCTCGACTTCGTCCTTGCCCCTCTTCCTCTTGGGCGATACTTCTTTGCTTGAACCGCACACTTGGCTCTTGCTCTTCATCCAACCCTTGTAGATATTGAAGCAAAGGTAGCCATCCATTGCAGCATAGTGGATGTGGTCTATATCTAGTACAGTCCACTGCCATGCATGATGAAATGTGTGCGGAGGTTTCTTCAGTTCACCGTACGAAGGATGAACCATGGCTCCTGCCAGGGTCAGCATTGAAGGCTGATCAAGGGAGGGCACCAGCCCTTCCTTGTGGAGGTCGAAGGGGTCGCCTATAATGAGGCCTATCTGACCCAGGATTTCCTTGTCGTTCCTAAAGTCTACAGTAACGAATTTTACTCGGCCGCCCTTGAGGAACTTCTTAAATTCCTCGCACTCAACGTCGGCATGGCATATGTGGTAGATCAAGCATAAGTCATGCACGCAAACCTGGATCACGGCGGCCTTCTTCTTCTCTGCCTCCTTAGTTTCTTCTCGCTTCCCAGGACTGTGGTGTACTCAACATCTAGCCCAGCGACCCACTCATCATTTGAGTTTTCGAACATGCGTTTGAAGTGACCAAGGCATTCTTTCACCGTTGCGGAAGAACGGGTGTAGATGACGTCGAAATCATCGTCGGTGATGGTTCTAACCTTGTACTCACCGCCGATCATGGAGATTTGGACGCCATGGATTTGGGAGGAGGGTTAGGATTAGTGGAACTGCCGTAATGCGAAAGGACGGGATGACTAGGAGCGGTTTATCGATTGTAAAAATGTCGAGTGGGGGGGCATGCGAATGGCAGGGTAGTGGCTTGCCTGGTGGATAAATGGATTCATGCACAGTACTATGGGGGCCCAATTAGATGTCATGTCTACTCGACGCCCAATTAAATGGCTTTCGATGTCATGTCAAGCGTCGGGAAAATTACAGGTGATACGAAGCTTTCTATTCTCCCATTATACGGGCTTCCGAGAGCCCTTGGATCTGAGATCGAACGGTTGCATGGCGTGATTCTAGACCTATGGGTGAATATACTATCCTGGAGGGTTATTCTGCAAATTTTCAGCAACTTAGCATGCGACCGTTCGATCTCAGATCCAAGGGCTGCCAGCAGCCCATATCATGGCCGCGCCTACCATGACCGTCGCCTCGCTCGCGCGGTCGCGCCCTTGGAGATTTAACACGGTGCGTTAGGCTATCTGATGTTGGCATGTCATACATAGTTATCACTTAGTCACTCATACAACAAGGTTAGCTATAAGGTTGGCTATAAGAGTATTTTTTGTTTACTTCTCTCTATCTCTTTCTTCGTAGTTGTAACATCCCAAATTTTCAATTTGGAATGTTCTACAATTGTTAGTTAAGCATCGATGCATTTGTTTGAATTGAGTGGCATTTGGAAATTTTCAGAGGCATTTGACTTTTGTTTGAATTGGATTCAACTTGGCATTTGAACATTTACTTCAAATATCCTGACAAATACTTGATCAAAAGTATGAGAGGAGCTAACATGACACTCCAAAATGTCAGAAGAAATTAATGCCAAAAGTTTCGAATTCAAATTTGAGTTTATTTGAATTTCCAAAAAATTGCTTTTTTATAAAGTTTCTTGTTCGCCTCTGAAAAATGTTCACGTTGTAGGATCTATTTTTCTGATGTTTTTGATATATATATGTCCTATATAAAAATATTATAGATTACTCTATATTTTAATTTTCTCCCTGTCTTATTCAAAAGAAAAGAAAAAAAAACCGGCGCACCAAGCGCTAGCCAGGCCAACCGGCCCAGCCGGCCACCCGACGCGCCCACCAGCGCGCCAGCCAGCTTGCTCCACCCGCGCCGCGCCCGAACCCTCTCCCCCTTGGTTGCCCGACCCGTCTCACCTCTCCCACTCTCACCGACCCGTGGGGCCTACTCTCATCCCCAACCCCTCGCTCACGGAACCGAACCAGAGCACGTCCAGAGCGCGCCGCGGTTCCGATCTTCCTGGGATTGTGATCCCGCGTCGACCCCTCGCCCACGCTTATGCCCTATATAAACCCTCAGCCTCCTCTCTCGATCCCCCTAAAACCCTAAGCTCAACTCCACCCGTAGCTCGCGCCCTCGCCAAATGCATCTCACCGCTGCCACCGCAGTTCGCCGCCCGTTCCTACTCCGGTGAGCACTCCCTCGACTGCAATTTCCACCCACGTACTCCCCTCGACGTTTCCGACCTTTTTGACATGGTCTGCCGCCCTCTTAGCCACAGCAGAGACGACCCCGAGCTCGTCCGCCACCCGCCGGAGCTGCAGAGCACCGGGCTCTGCTTCGCCTCGCCCTCGACGTCCGCGCCGTCCCCGAGCTCAAACAACTCCACCATCATCTCCGCCTCGCTCCGCCGCATCGCCCCGACGTCACCGCCGTCACCCCGGACCACCGGAGCCCCTCCGCCACCGACGCCCGAGTCGCCGCCGTCCGCTGTAAGCCCGAGCCCCCTCCACCGTTAGATCGTTAATCTAGGGCCTAGATTAGACTAGCGAAGGGTTAGGTTTATTTGTACTAGATCGGTTTTGTACGGCTTAGTTTGCGGCTTATTTCTGGTTTAGTTACGGTTTAGTGTAGACCGGCCCGATCGGTTTTTTTTATTAACCCGTACGCGTATTAGCCTATTCAACGCATGTGGGCTGTTTAGTTTTAGAACGCTCACTGTTTCGGCCCGTTAGCGCGTTAGTTGTTTTTAGTTTCTGTTTTTAAAACAGAATAGTTCAGTTCTTGTAAAATCTATAACTTTTAGGTTGTTTTTTTAGTTGATTCTTTTTTATTACTTTGAAAATTTCCTATAGTTTCTGTAGAAAATAGTTTCGGCCATGTTTAAGTTTATAAAAATAGTTTTATATTAGTTTTAGTCAGATTAGTATTTCTGCTATAAATTGAGCTAGATATAATATTTTTAGGCGAATATTTTTGCCACTGCTTTGTTATGACCTTGCCTAGCAGTAGGAATTTATCTGGGTATTTTTAGTCTTTATTAAAAATAGTTTTTATCCAAAAACAAGCTTTTCTAGTTTTTTTAGCTTGCTGCTTTTCTGTTGTTCTAGTTATTTTAAAATTTTATTGTACCTCTGTTATAATTTATTTTAGATTAGTTTCTGTAGTTTTAGAACGTGACTTTTATTTACAGAAAAAGAAAATGTTTATTTTATTTTCTTGCTAGTTGTTGGCTTGGAGTTCTTCGAGTTTTCTTTGGTTTTGGTTTGATTGCTTTTGTGTGATTTATGTTAGCTTGCTGTTATGTTAATATAGTTGTATGCTTATGTATTTATTGTTTGCTTCGATAGAATTTCCGGAGTGAGAAGCCTGCTATTACGAGTCGCTAGCTTTCGAAGACCGTCAGCCAAGCAAGTCACTTGATCATGTTTTACAATACCTATGATTTTGTTGCATTAGAATTATTGCCCCCCACCATGCACGCAGTAGGAGAATTTTAAGTTATGTTCTTGAGTAGTATCATGAGGTAGGATGAACCCAATTCCCCTTGTTACCATTGCTCGGGACGATGTAGTTTATTTTGCTATGCTCGTAGACGGGGTTGGTTGAGAGATTCGTAAGGGAGATGTGAGAGTCAAGATGATGACAACCCCATGACTTCAAGCTCAAGATGGACTTCAAATTCACTACTTGGTGGAGGACGGCTGACGGGCACTCTGGAGCAACCAGCGGATGGCCGGGATGCATGGAGAAGCGCCATGAAATCTTGCGGAAAGCTTCACCCAGCCACGAAGAGACGGATGGATACACCTTGACCAGAAGCTTACCTGTGCAGCCGCAAGCCATTATGGGCTCTGGCTGGGTTGACCTTAGGCGTGACTCTGGACGGATGGTGCCAGTAGATGTAGAAGAATGGTAGGACATGGATGGGCACCGGCAGTGCCCAGAGAAACTCTACGGAAGTCCCTGTTTCGTTCGTCCCGTCTTAAAACACCAGGCAGTGCGAGGACATAAAGGAGGGAACGATTCTTGCGGCTAAAGTGCACAAGACTCTGCAGAGTAACAACCTAATCGATTAGCCGTGTCCCCGGTTACGGACATTTGAGCCACTGGAATTGGAGTATTTCGGAAATCTCAACACCGAACATAATTAATTAATTGATGGGTTATTAATAATTTCGGGTATGAGACATTGGTTGGCGGAACCATCTCATTAACAACCAACATTTTGTAGTAATTTCAAGCAAGTCCTTTGTTGTAGGAAAAAACTGGCTTTTTCGCAAAAACATAAAACTTAGAGCCCCACAGCCAAATTGCATATAGTATTAGCATTGTTATTATTGTCTTTCTCTGTGACTTGCCGGCATATTCAAAATTCTGACCTACACGGCTGCAACGTCTCATGTTGCAGAGGAGTTTGCCGACCAGGAGTGAGGCTACGATCTACGCTTGGCGATTGCCCTATGGAGTCGGATGGACTCGCTATTCGTCTACGCTTCCGCAACTTTATTTAGTTTATTTCTCATGAGTTGGCCTTCGGCCGAATTTATTATGATGTAATAAAGACTCGATATGAGAATCGTGTAATAAATTCAGGTGTGATTGAACTTTGAATCTTTTCATCAATGTACTGTGTGTGCCAGCATGATCTTGGGATGGTATAGCTACACAGAGACTTGACCGATTTCGGGTCGGGTCGCTACAAAGATGGTATTCAGAGCACACGCTGACCGTAGGACGTAACCCCTAGGATCGGAAAAGCCATAGGAAGAGACTTTTTTATTTTATGTCCTTATCATTCCTTAATTCTCCCCTGTTCATTTCTGACTTCTCTCCGATTTTCAACATTCTAGATGGCCGCCGAGTTCACCCCAGTTCTGCTACCGGAGTTTTGCCAGCCAGATGAGACGATGCTTCTCGGCAAGAAGCTGGTTCAGATCATGAAGATGCTGAAGATTGCTCTGCCCTCAATCACCGGGAAGCCTACCAATGCACTTCCGACAGATACCCGCTACAGGATTAAGGTGCACATTCCAGGGAGGACCTTCGGAGGACATTCAGAGCGCATCGACTTTGAGTTTACTGCTTTCACTTGGATCCTCGGAAGAGACATGGCGATTTATCGTGCACTTGGACATCTCCGAGAAGAGTACAGGGCCGAGCTTGACCCATCAGACCTCGCCATGATTTCTCGCAGAGCTAGGAATGGAGATATCATCCGTACCGTGGAGGACGACTCCATTCTTTCATATGTCCAAGACTTGGAGAGTCTCCTCAGGAACCAGGAAATCCAGACGCGCCGAAGCTCGAAGGTACATAGGAGGCTGTTGTTCCATGAACTGGAACTAGAGGAGAAAGCACGCGCGGACTTCCTTGAACATGAAGAAGAAGTCAAGGATTTTATGGATAGAATCGAGGACCGGGATAAATATATTGCCACACTGGAGGAGAAGATGGACCTGGGGGAAGACCTTTTTTTGAGTGGAGATGATGGACCCCTCGTGAGCAATGACCAGGATTATGAAGAGAGCTCCACCGAAGGAAGCCGCAAGATGAGACGCCGCACCAGAGGACGACGCACCAGAGGACGCAAGGATAATTGATGAAGACATTTAGTCGATCGCCATGTTATTTTATTTTTTATCTTTCGTCGATCAGTTAGGCCGTTATTTTTGATTAGTCGTGAGATTTTGTAATCCGAGATTGAACCTTGTTTGAGATGAATGAATAAATGATTGGTGTGATTATGATTGTGCATTCATATGAGTAGTGCTATTTTCTCATTAGACCCTTGTTCTATTCTAATATCTCATCCACTCCAAAACACCAGATGCCTCCGAGACGTGACCCCGATTTCAACTTTCCGCCGGAGCTCACCCAACTGATCCAGCAGCAGAATGCCCTGATGCAGATGCTCATCCAGAACTAGAACAACAACGACAACAACAATAATCCACCGCCACCACCCCCTATTGACAACTTGACCCGCTTCCTAAGGCTGAATCCGCCAGTGTTCTCTAGCAGCACTGAGCCGATTGTGGCCGATGATTGGCTCCGCAAGGTCGGAAGGGAGTTAGCCACT
This sequence comes from Triticum aestivum, assembly GCF_018294505.1. Classification (NCBI taxonomy): domain Eukaryota; kingdom Viridiplantae; phylum Streptophyta; class Magnoliopsida; order Poales; family Poaceae; genus Triticum; species Triticum aestivum. The sequence goes on along the minus strand of NC_057811.1, from coordinate 37,670,100 downwards.
GCTGGATGCACAGATGCAGAGAAGGTGCGCTTTGCCGCACATCAGCTTGATGGACCTGCAACCTCTTGGTGGGAGAACTACACCACCACTTATCCGGTCGCCACCATGACATGGGATCAGTTCCAGCAGGCTTTCCACACCGCTCATGTCTCAGCTGGAGCCATGAGTCTGAAGAAGCGTGAGTTCCGCAAGTTACGCCAGGGGAACCGTACTGTGGGGCAGTACGTGGATGAGTTCAGTAAATTATCTCACTATGCCCCAGATGATGTGGCCACAGATGCCGCAAAGCAGGAGAAGTTTCTCGAGGGACTCAATGATGAGCTGGGAATGCAGCTAATGGTGGCTACCTTCAGCAACTACCAGGAGTTGGTAGACAAGGCCACCATACTTGAAGGCAAGCTGCAGCAGATTGATAGCCGCAAGCGGAAATATGGCCAGGGAAAGTACAACTCTGGAGCTCAGCAGAAGCCCCGCTATGCCCCATACTCGGGAGGACATACCCATCACACCCATGGAGGACATAATCATGGAGGACATAACCATGGAGGGAATGGGAACAATCGCAACCACGACAACAACTCTAAGTCGGGCAATGGAGGCAATGGCAACCAGCACCATCCTGCTCCAGCTCAGAAGGATCTAAGTCATATCACCTGTTTCAAGTGCCAGAAGACAGGACACTATGCCACTGATTGTCCGGAGGCCAAGCAGAGGAATGGAAACGACAACGGTAATGGAAGCTCAGCAAAGAAGCCCAACCCTTTTCCTCGTGCTTAGGTGAATCACATTGATGTGGAGGACGTCTATGATCAGCTAGAAACTGTGGTTGGTAAGTTTTTATTAAATTCACGTCCAGTATTGGTACTCTTTGATTCCGGTGCAACGCATTCATTCAAATCAAGGGTAGTTGTGGAAAAGTATGGGTTGCCCACTAGAACCCTTAGAACCCCTCTTCAGGTCACTTCCCCAGGAGGAGAAATGACGGCAGGCTTAGGCTGTCATTCGACCCTCAGCATCGGAAATCATGATTTTCCCGCAGACCTCATAGTATTGGAATCCCAGGGATTGGACGTGATCCAAGGCATGGACTGGTTGACGAAGTTTGAAGGAAACATCGACTGTGCCCGCAAGACAATTCTGCTCACCACCCCGGAGCTGAAGAGGATAAAGTATGTATCCAGAGCACACTGATGAAGAATCGGGTGAATTTCCTCATGGGTGTTGTTCAGGAGGAAGTGCCCGTCGTGCAAGATTTTCCTGATGTATTTCTGAAGGAAATACCAGGAATGCCACTGGACAGAGACATTGAGTTTTTGATTGAGTTATTGCCCGGCACAGCCCCAATATCCAAGAGACCCTATCGGATGCCCCCGAATGATTTGGAAGAGATCAAGAGTCAAATTAAGGAGCTATTGGAGAAGGGATATATTCGGCCAAGCTCGTCACCTTGGGGAGCCCCAGTTCTTTTGGTAGAGAAGAAGGATGGAACCCTAAGAATGGTTGTGGATTATCGTTCATTGAACGACGTGACCATCAAGAGTAAGTACTCTCTGCCGATGATTAATGATTTATTTGATCAGCTAGTTGGGCCAAGGTATTCTCCAAGATGATCTTCGATCAGGGTATCATCAGCTGAAGATTCGTGAACAGGATATACCCAAAACAGCTTTCACCACCAGGTATGGTTTATATGAGTATACCGTCATGTCATTCGGATTGACTAATGCCCCTGCGTATTTCATGAGCATGATGAACAAGGTATTTATGGAATATCTGGACAAGTTTGTCGTGGTGTTCATCGATGACATATTGGTTTTCTTCAAGAGCGAGGAAGAGCATAAGGAACATCTGCGTCTAGTTCTGGAGAAACTCCGAGAACATCAGTTATATGCCAAGTTCAGCAAATGTGAATTTTGGTTGAAGGAAGTCGGATTCCTCGGACATGTTATTTCAGGAGAAGGAATACCAGTCGACCCCACCAAGGTTGAATTGGTCACCAACTGGCAGTCCCCCACCTCAGTCAAGGAGATCCGTAGTTTTCTCGGACTTGCAGGATATTATCGGAGATTTATTGAGAATTTCTCCAAGATTGCTAAACCCATGACTGAGCTGTTGAAGAAGGAAGCCAAGTACATTTGGACCGAGGATTGTGAAGCCAGTTTTCAGGAGCCGAAGAAACGTTTGGTTACAGCCCCAGTGCTCATTTTGCCGGACATACACAAGGACTACCAGGTATATTGTGATTCTTCTTGTCAAGGACTCGGAGGAGTGCTCATGCAGGAAGGAAAAGTTGTAGCTTATACCTCCAGACAGCTACGACCTCACGAGATGAATTATGCCACACACGATTTGGAGTTAGCAGCCGTAGTGCACGCACTCAAGACCTGGAGACATTTCCTTGTCAGAAATAGTTGTGATGTTTAGACGGATCATAAGAGCTTGAAGTATATTTTCATGCAGAAGGAGTTGAACCTCAGGCAGAGGAGATTGCTTGAATTGATCAAGGACTATGACATGAGATTGCATTATCACCCAGGGAAGGCAAATGTTGTAGCAGATGCCTTGAGCCGTAAAAGTTATGTGGACACCCTCATAGCTGGAGGATTACCTCAGGAATTAGCCGACGATCTCAGAGAGCTCCGACTGGAGATAGTACCAAGAGGGTTTGTCGCCACCCTAGATATTCAATCCACTTTGACCGAAAGAATTCGTGAAGTCCAGAAGACCGACAAGGAAATTGCAGAGGTAAAGGAAAAGATGAGCAACGAAAAGGCTAAAGGTTTTTGTGAAGACGAGCAAGGAACTTTATGGTTTGAGGATCGCATCTATGTGCCCAATGACCCAGAGGTCAGGAAGTTAATTCTCCAGGAAGCCCATGATTCACCGTACTCGATTCACCCCGGAAATACCAAGATGTATCTGGATTTGAAAGAAAGTTTGTGGTGGACAGGTATGAAGCAGGATATTGCCGAGTACGTAGCAGTATGCGATGTTTGTCAGCGAGTAAAGGCGGAACATCAGAAGCCGGCAGGGTTACTTCAACCTCTGCCGATACCCGAGTGGAAATGGGAAAAACTTGGAATGGATTTTATCACAGGATTACCGAGGACCCGTTCAGGTTATGATTTTATCTGGGTAGTGGTTGATCGCTTGACCAAGGTAGCTCATTTCATTCCCGTGAAGACCACATATACCAGCACTAAGTTAGCCAAGATATACATGACCAGGATCGTATGTTTGCATGGAGTTTCGAGGAGTATCGTGTCAGATAGAGGATCACAATTTACCTCATAGTTTTGGAATCAGTTGCATGAAACTTTGGGTACGAGGCTGGAGTTCAGTACAGCTTTTCATCCGCAGACAGATGGACAGACCGATAGAGTCAACCAGATTCTGGAGGACATGTTGAGAGCTTGTGCGCTAGACTACAGGTCTAGCTGGGACGATAATTTGCCATACGCAGAGTTCTTGTACAATAACAGTTATCAGACCAGTCTGAAGATGGCCCCTTTCGAAGCTCTATACGGAAGGAGGTGTAGAACACCATTGCTGTGGGATGGTGTTGGAGACCGAAAACTTTTTGGTCCCGATCTTATCAGAGACTCCGAAGAGAAGGTCAAGCTGATTCGAGATAGACTCAAGATAGCCCAGTCGAGACAGAAGAGTTATGCCGACAGTAATCGCAAGGAAGTAACTTATGAAGCGAGAGATCGAGCATATCTCCATGTGTCCCCACTTCGAGGAATCAAGAGGTTCGGTGTTAAAGGACAGTTAGCACCATGATTCATTGGCCCCTACAAAATCCTCGAACGCAGAGGAGAAGTTACATACAAGCTGGATTTCCAGAAGGATTGTCAGGAGTTCACGATGAAGGAAATATGCCCTAGAGGCAATAATAAAGTTATTATTTATTTCCTTATACCATGATAAATGTTTATTATTCATGCTAGTATTGTATTAACCGGAAACATAATACATGTGTGAATACATAGACAAACAGAGTGTCACTAGTATGCCTCTACTTGACTAGCTCATTAATTAAAGATGGTTATGTTTCCTAACCATAGACATGAGTTGTCATTTGATTAACGGGATCACATCATTAGGAGAATGATGTGATTGACTTGACCCATTATGTTAGCTTAGCACTCGATCGTTTAGTATGTTGCTACTGCTTTCTTCATGACTTATACATGTTCCTATGACTATGAGATTATGCAACTCCCATTTACCGGAGGAACACTTTTTGTGCTACCAAACGTCACAACGTAACTGGGTGATTATAAAGGTGCTCTACAGGTGTCTCCGAAGGTACTTATTGGGTTGGCGTATTTCGAGATTAGGATTTGTCACTCCGATTGTCGGAGAGGTATCTCTGGGCCCACTCGGTAATTCACATCACTATAAGCCTTGCAAGCATTGTAACTAATGAGTTAGTCGCGGGATGATGTATTACGGAACGAGTAAAGAGACTTGCCGGTAACGAGGTTGAACTAGGTATTGAGATACCGACGATCGAATCTCGAGCAAGTAACATACCGATGACAAAGGAAACAATGTATGTTGTTATGCGGTCTAACCGATAAAGATCTTCGTAGAATATGTGAGAGCCAATATGAGCATCCAGGTTCCGCTATTGGTTATGGACCGGAGACGTGTCTCGGTCATGTCTACATAGTTCTCGAACCCGTAGGGTCCACACGCTTAATGTTCGATGACGGTTATATTATGAGTTTATGTGTTTTGATGTACCGAAGGATTTCGGAATCCCGAATGAGATCGGGGACATTACGAGGAGTCTCAAAATGGCCGAGACGTAAAGATCGATATATTGGACGACTATATTCGGACTTCGGAAAGGTTCCGAGTGATTCGGGTATTTATCGGAGTACCGGAGAGTTACGGGAATTCGCCGGGGAGAAGTATTGGGCCTTATTGGGCCATACGGGAATAGAGGAGAGAGGCCAAAAGGAAGGAGGCACGCACCCCCCCTCTGGTCCGAATTGGACAAGGGGTGCAGACCCGTTTCCTTCTCCCTCTCCCCCTCTTTCCTTCTCTCCTACTCCAACAAGGAAAGTAGGAGTCCTACTCCCGGTGCGAGTAGGACTCCCCCCTTGGCGCGCCCTCCTCCTTGGCCGGCCGCCTCCCCCTAGCTCCTTTATATATGGGGGCAGGGGGCACCCAATAGACACAACAATTGATCCTTTGATCTTTTAGCCGTGTGCGGTGCCCGCTCCACCATAGTCCACCTCGATAATACTGTAGCAGTGCTTAGGCGAAGCCCTGCGTCAGTAGAACATCATCATCATCACCACGCCGTCGTGCTGACAAAATTCTCCCTCAACACTCGGCTGGATCGGAGTTCGAGGGACGCCATCGGGCTGAACATGTGCTGAACTCGGAGGTGCCGTGCGTTCGGTACTTGATCGGTCAGATCGTGAAGACGTACGACTACATCAACCGCGTTGTGCTAACGCTTCCGCTTTCGGTCTACGAGGGTACGTGGACAACACTCTCCCCTCTCGTTGCTATGCATCACCATGATCTTGCGCGTGCGTAGGAAATTTTTGAAATTACTACGTTCCCCAACAGTGGCATCCGAGCCTGGTTTTATGCGTAGATGTCATATGCACGAGTAGAACACAAGTGAGTTGTGGGCGATACAAATCATACTGCTTACCAGCATGTCATACTTTGGTTCGGCGGTATTGTTGGATGAAGCGGCCCGTACCGACATTACGCGTACGCTTACGTGAGACTGGTTCTACCGACGTGCTTTGCACACAGGTGGCTGGCGGGTGTCAGTTTCTCCAACTTTAGTTGAACCGAGTGTGGCTACGCCCGGTCCTTGCAAAGGTTAAAATAGCACCAACTTGACAAACTATCATTGTGGTTTTGATCCGTAGGTAAGAACGGTTCTTGCTAAGCCCGTAGCAGCCACGTAAAACTTGCAACAACAAAGTAGAGGACGTCTAACTTGTTTTTGCAGGGCATGTTATGATGTGATATGGTCAAGACATGATGCTAAATTTTATTGTATGAGATGATCATGTTTTGTAACTGAGTTATCGGCAACTGGCAGGAGCCATATGGTTGTCGCTTTATTGTATGCAATGCAATCGCCCTGTAATGCTTCACTTTATCACTAAGTGGTAGCGATAGTCGTAGAAGCATAAGATTGGCGAGACGACAACGATGCTACGATGGAGATCAAGGTGTCGCGCCGGTGACGATGGTGATCATGACGGTGCTTCGGAGATGGAGATCACAAGCACAAGATGATGATGGCCATATCATATTACTTATATTGATTGCATGTGATGTTTATCTTTTATGCATCTTATCTTGCTTTGATTGACGGTAGCATTATAAGATGATCCCTCACGAAATTATCAAAGTATAAGTGTTCTCCCTGAGTATGCACCGTTGCGAAAGTTCTTCGTGCTGAGACACCACGTGATGATCGGGTGTGATAGGCTCTACGTTCAAATACAACGGGTGCAAAACAGTTGCACACGCGGAATACTCAGGTTAAACTTGACGAGCCTAGCATATAACAGATATGGCCTCGGAACACGGAGACCGAAAGGTCGAGCGTGAATCATATAGTGGATATGATCAACATAGTGATGTTCACCGTTGAAACTACTCCATCTCACGTGATGATCGGACATGGTTTAGTTGATATGGATCACGTGATCACTTAGAGGATTAGAGGGATGTCTATCTAAGTGGGAGTTCTTAAGTAATATGATTAATTGAACTTAAATTTATCATGAACTTAGTCCTGATAGTATTTTTTTGCAAATTATGTTGTAGATCAATAGCTCGCGTTGTTACTTCCCTGTGTTTATTTTTGATATGTTCCTAGAGAAAAATAATGTTGAAAGATGTTAGTAGCAAAGATGCGGATTGGATCCGTGATCTGAGGATTATCCTCATTGTTGCACAGAAGAATTATGTCCTTGAAGCACTGCTAGGTGACAGACCTATTGCATGAGCAGATGCAGACGCTATGAACGTTTGGCTAGCTCAATATGATGACTACTTGATAGTTTAGTGCACCATGCTTAACGGCTTGGAATCGGGACTTCAAAGACGTTTTGAACGTCATGGACCATATGAGACGTTCCAGGAGTTGAAGTTAATATTTCAAGCAAATACCTGAGTTGAGAGATATGAAGTCTCCAACAAGTTCTATAGCTAAAAGATGGAGGAGAATAGCTCAAGCAGTGAGCATGTGCTCAGATTGTCTGGGTACTATAATCGCTTGAATCAAGTGGGAGTTAATCTTCCAGATAAAATAGTGATTGACAGAATTCTCTAGTCACCATCACCAAGTTAGTAGAACTTCGTGATGAACTATAGTATGCAAGGGATGACGAAAGTAATTCCCAAGCTCTTCCCGATGCTGAAATCGATGAAGGTAGAAATCAAGAAAGAGCATCAAGTGTTGATGGTTAACAAGACCACTAGTTTCAAGAAAAAGGGCAAAGGGATAGAAGGGGAACTTCAAGAAGAACGGCAATCAAGTTGCTGCTCAAGTGAAGAAGCCCAAGTCTGGACCTAAGCCTGCGACTAAGTGCTTCTACTGCAAAGTGACTGGTCACTGGAAGCGGAACTACCCCAAGTATTTGGTGGATAAGAAGGATGGAAAAGTGAACAAAGGTATATTGGATATACATGTTATTGATGTGTACTTTACTAGTGTTTATAGCAACCCCTCGGCATTTGATACTGGTTCAGTTGCTAAGAGTTGTAACTCGAAACGGGAGTTGCAGAATAAACAGAGACTAGTAAAAGGCGAGGTGACGATGTGTGTTGTAAGTAGTTCCAAGATTGATATGATCATCATCGCACGCTCCATATAACTTTCGGGATTAGTGTTGAACCTAAATAAGTGTTATTTTGTGTTTGCGTTGAGCATGAATATGATTGGATCATGTTTATTGCAAAACGGTTATTCATGTAAGTTGGAGAATAATTGTTGTCCTGTGTACATGAATAAAACCTTCTATGGTCATACACCCAATGAAAATGATTTGTTGGATCTCGATCGTGGTGATACACATTTTCATAATATTGAAGCCAAAAGATGCAAAGTTAACAATGATAGTGCAACTTATTTGTGGCACTACCGTTTAGGTCATATTGGTGTAAAGCGCATGAAGAAACTCCATGCTGATGGACTTTTGGAATCACTTGATTATGAATCACTTGATGCTTGCGAACCATGCCTCATGGGCAAGATGACTAAGACTCCGTTCTCCGGAACAATGGAGCAAGCAACAGATTTGTTGGAAATCATACATACTGATGTATGTGGTCCGATGAGTGTTGAGGCTCGCGGCGGGTATCGTTATTTTCTAACCTTCACAGATGATTTAAGCAGATATGGGTATATCTACTTAATGAAACATAAGTCTGAAATAGTTGAAAAGTTCAAAGAATTTCAGAGTGAAGTGGAGAATCATTGTAATAAGAAAATATTTTTTTTTCGGCGATTTGATCACGGAGACGAATATTTGAGTTACGAGTTTGGTCTTCATTTGAAACAATGCGGAATAGTTTCGCAACTCACGCCATCTGGAGCACCACAGCGTAATGGTGTGTCCGAACATTGTAACCGTACTTTATTGGATATAGTGCAATCTATGATGTTTCTTACCTATCTACCACTATCGTTTTGGGGTTATGCATTAGAGACAGCTGCATTCACGTTAAATAGGGCACCATCTAAATCCGTTGAGATGACACCGTATGAACTATGGTTTGGCAAGAAACCTAAGCTGTCGTTTCTTAAAGTTTGGGGTTGCGATGCTTATGTGAAAAAGTTTCATCCTGATAAGCTCAAACCCAAATTGGAGAAATGTGTCTTCATAGGATACCCAAAGGAGATAGTTGGGTACACCTTCTATCACAGATCCGAAGGCAAGACATTCGTTGCTAAGAATGGATCCTTTCTAGAGAAGGAGTTTCTCTTGAAAGAAGTGAGTGGGAGGAAAGTAGAACTTGATGAGGTAACTGTACCTGCTCCCTTATTGGAAAGTAGTTCATCGCAGAAATCTGTTCCTGTGACTACTACACCAATTAATGAGGAAGCTGATGATGATGATCATGTAACTACAGATCAAGTTACTACCGAACCTCGTAGGTAAACCAAAGTGAGATCCGCACCAGAGTGGTACGGTAATCCTGTTCTGGAGGTCATGTTACTTGACCATGACGAACCTACGAACTATGAGGAAGCGATGATGAGCCCAGATTCCGGGAAATGGCTTGAGGCCATGAAATCTGAGATGAGATCCATGTATGAGAACAAAGTATGGACTTTGGTTGACTTGCCCGATGATTGGCGAGCCATTGAGATTAAATGGATCTTCAAGAGGAAGACGGACGCTGATAGTAGTGTTACTATCTACAAAGCTAGAATTGTCGCAAAAGGTTTTCGACAAGTTCAAGGTGTTGACTACGATGAGAGTTTCTCACTCGTATCTATGCTCATGTCTGTCCGAATCATGTTAGCAATTGCCGCATTTCATGAAATCTGGCAAATGTATAAACAAAACTGCATTCCTTAATGGATTTATTAAAGAAGAGTTGTATATGATGCAACCAGAAGGTTTTGTCAGTCCTAAAGGTGCTAACAAAATATGCAAGCTCCAGTGATCCATCTATGGACTGGTGCAAGCATCTCGGAGTTGGAATATACGCTTTGATAAGTTGATCAAAGGATATAGTTTTATACAGACTTGCGGTGAAGCCTGTATTTACAAGAAAGTGAGTGGGAGCACTACAACATTTCTGATAAGTATATGTGAATGACATACTGTTGATCGGAGATAATGTAGAATTATTCTGCAAAGCATAAAGGAGTGTTTGAAAGGAGTTTTTCAAAGAAAGACCTCGGTGAAGCTGCTTACATATTGAGCATCAAGATCTATAGAGATAAATCAAGACGCTTGATAAGTTTTTCAATGAGTACATACCTTGACAAGATTTTGAAGTAGTTCAAAATGGAACAGTCAAAGAAAGAGTTCTTGCCTGTGTTACAAGGTGTGAAAGAGTAAGACTCAAAGCACGACCACGGCAGAAGATAGAAAGAGAATGAAAGTCATTCCCTATGCCTTGGCCATAGGTTCTATAAAGTATGCCATGCTGTGTACCATATCTATTGTATACCCTACACTAATTTTGGCAAGGGAGTACAATAGTGATCTAGGAGTAGATCACTGGACAACGGTCAAAATTATCCTTAGTGGAATAAGGATAGGTTTCTCGATTATGGAGGTGACAAAAAGGTTCGTCGTAAAGGGTTACGTCGATGCAAATTTTGACACTGATCCAGATGACTCTAAATCTCAATCTAGATACATATTGAAAGTGGGAGAAATTAGCTAGAGTAGCTCCATGCAGAGCATTGTTGACATAGAAATTTGCAAAATACATACGGATCTGAATGTCGCAGACCCGTTTACTAAATTTCTCTCACAAGCAAAACATGATCACACCTTAGTACTCTTTGGGTGTTAATCACATAGCGATGTGAACTAGGTTATTGACTCTACTAAACCCTTTGGGTGTTGGTCACATGACGATGTGAACTATGGGAGTTAATCACATGGTGATGTGAACTATTGGTATTAAATCACATGGTGATGTGAACTAGATTATTGACTCTAGTGCAAGTGGGAGACTGAAGGAAATATGCCCTAGAGGCAATAATAAAGTTATTATTTATTTCCTTATATCATGATAAATGTTTATTATTCATGCTAGAATTGTATTAACCGGAAACATAATACATGTGTGAATACATAGACAAACAGAGTGTCACTAGTATGCCTCTACTTGACTAGCTCGTTTATTAAAGATGGTTATGTTTCCTAACCATAGACATGAGTTGTCATTTGATTAACGGGATCACATCAGTAGGAAAATGATGTGATTGACTTGACCCATTCTGTTAGCTTGGCACTCGATCGTTTAGTATGTTGCTACTGCTTTCTTCATGACTTATACATGTTCCTATGACTATGAGATTATGCAACTCCCGTTTACCGGAGGAACACTTTGTGTCCTACCAAACGTGACAACGTAACTGGGTGATTATAAAGGTGCTCTACAGGTGTCTCCGAAGGTACTTGTTGGGTTGGCGTATTTCGAGATTAGGATTTGTCACTCCGATTGTCGAAGAGGTATCTCTGGGCCCACTCGGTAATGCACATCACTATAAGCCTTGCAAGCATTGTAACTAATGAGTTAGTTGCGGGATGATGTATTACGGAACGAGTAAAGAGACTTGCCGGTAACGAGATTGAACTAGGTATTGAGATACCGACGATCGAATCTCGGGCAAGTAACATACCGATGACAAAGGGAACAACGTATGTTGTTATGCGGTCTGACCGATTAAGATCATCGTAGAATATTTGGGAGCCAATATGAGCATCCAGGTTCCGCTATTGGTTATGGACCGGAGACGTGTCTCTGTCATGTCTACATAGTTCTCGAACCCGTAGGGTCCGCACGCTTAAAGTTCGATGACGGTTATATTATGAGTTTATGTGTTTTGATGCACCGAAGGAGTTCGGAATCCCGGATGAGATCGGGGACATGACGAGGAGTCTCGAAATGGCCGAGATGTAAAGATCGATATATTGGACGACTATATTCGGACTTCGGAAAGGTTCCGAGTGATTCGGGTATTTATCGGAGTACCGGAGAGTTACGGGAATTCGCCGGGGAGAAGTATTGGGCCTTATTGGGCCATACAGGAATAGAGGAGAGAGGCCAAAAGGAAGGAGGCGCGCACCCCCCCCTCTGGTCCGAACTGGACAAGGGGTGCAGCCCCCTTTTCCTTCTCCCTCTCCCCCTCTTTCCTTCTCTCCTACTCCAACAAGGAAAGGAGGAGTCCTACTCCCGGTGGGAGTAGGACCGGGAGTAGGACTCCTCCCTTGGCGCGCCCTCCTCCTTGGCCGGCCGCCTCCCCCTTGCTCCTTTATATACGGGGGCAGGGGGCACCCCATAGACACAACAATTGATCGTTTGATCTTTTAGGCGTGTGCGGTGCCCCCCTCCACCATAGTCCACCTCGATAATACTGTAGCGGTGCTTAGGTGAAGTCCTGCGTCAGTAGAACATCATCATCATCACCGCGCCGTCGTGCTGACGAAACTCTCCCTCAACACTCGGCTGGATCGGAGTTCGAGGGACGTCATTGGGCTGAACGTGTGCTGAACTCAGAGGTGCCGTGCGTTCGGTACTTGGTCGGTCAGATCGTGAAGACGTACTACTACATCAACCGTGTTGTGCTAACGCTTCCGCTTTCGGTCTACGAGGGTACGTGGACAACACTCTCCCCTCTCGTTGCTATGCATCACCATGATCTTGCGTGTGCGTAGGAAATTTTTGAAATTACTACGTTCCCCAACACACGATGTCTTCCATGTTTCCCAGCTGAAGAAATGCCATGCTGAGATGGCCGATATTCCTTTGAGAGACACAGTGCCCCTAGAGGCCATACAGCTTGACAGTGACCTGACTTATGAGGAGAAACCCGTCAGAATTCTCGAGACTGCGAATAGAGTTACCCGCAGCAAGATCATCAAGTTTTGCAAGGTTCTATGGAGTCATCACTCCGAGGAGGAAGCCACCTGGGAGCGAGAAGAAGATCTCCGCTGAGACCACCCACACCTATTTGCTAGCCAACCCGAATCTCGAGGGCAAGATTCATCTTAAGGTGGGTAGGTTTGTAACATCCCAAATTTTCAATTTGGAATGTTTTACAATTATTAGTTAAGCATCTATGCATTTTGTTTGAATTGAGTGGCATTTGGAAATTTTCAGAGGCATTTGAGTTTTGTTTGAATTGGATTCAACTTGGCATTTGAACATTTACTTCAAATATCCCTGACAAATACTTGATCAAAAGTATGAGAGGAGCTAACATGACACTCCAAAATGTCAGAAGATATTAATGCCAAAAGTTTCGAATTCAAATTTGAGTTTTATTTGAATTTCCAAAAAATTGTTTTTTATAAAGTTTCTTGTTCGCCTCTGAAAAATGTTCACGTTGTAGGATTTATTTTTCTGCGGTTTTTGATATATATATGTCCTATATAAAAATATTATAGATTCCTCTATATTTTACTTTTCTCCCTGTCTTATTCAAAAAAAAGAAAAAAAAAAGCCGGCGCACCAGGCGCCAGCCAGGCCAACCAGTCCAGCCGGCCACCCGACGCGGCCCACCAGCGCGCTAGCCACCCTGCTCCACCCGCGCCACGCCGGAACCCTCTCCCCCTCGGTTGCCCGACCCGTCTCACCTCTTCCCCTCTCACCGACCCGTGGGGCCCGCCCTCATCCTCAACCCCTCGCTCACAAAACCGAACCAGAGCACGTCCAGAGCGTGCCACGGTTCCGATCTTCCTGGGATTGTGAGCCCGCGTCGACCCCTCGCCCACGCATATGCCCTATATAAACCCTCGGCCTCCTCTCTCGACCCCCCTAAAACCCTAAGCTCAACTCCACCCGTAGCTCGCGCCCTCGCCAAACGCATCTCACCACTGCCGCCGTAGTTTGCCGCCCGTTCCTACTCCGGTGAGCACTCCCTCGACTCCAATTTCCACCCACGTACTCCCCTCGACGTTTCCCACCTTTTTGACATGGTCTGCCGCCCTCTTACCCATAAAAGAGACGACCCCGAGCTCGTCCGCCACCCGCCGGAGCTGCAGAGCACCGGGCTCTGCTTCGCCTCGCCCTCGACGTCCGCGCCGTCCCTGACATTAAACAACTCCACCACCGCCTCCGCCTCGCTCCGCCGCATCACCCCGACGTCACCGCCATCACCCCGGACCACCGGAGCCCCTCCGCCACAGACGCCCAAGTCGCCGCCGTCGTCTCCGTCCGTCGCCGCCGTCCGCTGTAAGCCCGAGCCCCCTCCATCGTTAGATCGTTAATCTAGGGCCTAGATTAGACTAGCGAAGGGTTAGGTTTATTTGTACTAGATCAGTTTTGTACGGCTTAGTTTACGGCTTATTTCTGGTTTAGTTACGGTTTAGTGTAGACCGGCCCGATCGGTTTTTTAATTAACCCGTATGCGTATTAGCCTTTCAACGCATGTGCGCTGTTTATTTTTAGAACGCTCACTGTTTCGGCCCGTTAGCGCGTTAGTTGTTTTTAGTTTTATTTTAGTTTCTCTTTTTAAAACAGAATAGTTCAGTTCTTGTAAAATCTATAACTTTTAGGTTGTTTTTTTAGTTGATTCTTTTTTTATTACTTTGAAAATTTCCTATAGTTTCTGTAGAAAATAGTTTCGGCCATGTTTAAGTTTATAAAAATAGTTTTATATTAGTTTTAGTCAGATTAGTATTTCTGCTATAAATTGAGCTAGATATAATATTTTTAGGCGAATCTTTTTGCCACTGCTTTGTTATGACCTTGCCTAGCAGTAGGAATTTATCTGGGTATTTTTAGTCTTTATTAAAAATAGTTTTTATCCGAAAACAAGCTTTTCTAGTTTTTTTAGCTTGCTGCTTTTCTGTTGTTCTAATTATTTTAGAATTTTATTTTACCTCTATTATAATTTATTTTAGATTAGTTTCTGTAGTTTTAGAACGTGAACTTTTATTTACAGAAAAAGAAAATGTTTATTTTATTTTCTTGCTAGTTGTTGGCTTGGAGTTCTTCGAGTTTTCTTTGGTTTTGGTTTGATTGCTTTTGTGTGATTTATGTTAGCTTGCTGTTATGTTAATATAGTTGTATGCTTATGTATTTATTGTTTGCTTCGATAGAATTTCCGGAGTGCGAAGCCTGCTATTACGAGTCGCTAGCTTTCGAAGACCGTCAGCCAGGCAAGTCATTTGATCATGTTTTACAATACCTATGATTTTGTTGCATTAGAATTATTGCCCCCCCCCACCATGCATGCAGTAGGGGAATTTTAAGTTATGTTCTTGAGTAGTATCATGAGGTAGGATGAACCCAATTCCCCTTGTTACATTGCCCGGGACGATGTAGTTTATTTTGCTATGCTCGTAGACGGGGTTGGTTGAGAGATTCATAAGGGAGATGTGAGAGTCAAGATGATGACAACCCCATGACTTCAAGCTCAAGATGGACTTCAAATTCACTACTGGGTGGAGGACGGTTGACGGGCACCCTGGAGCAACCAGCGGATGGCCGGGATGCATGGAGAAGCGCCATGACATCTTGCGGAAAGCTTCACCTAGCCACGAAGAGACGGATGGATACACCTTGACCGGAAGCTTACCTGTGCAGCCGCAAGCCATTATGGGCTCTGACTGGGTTGACCTTAGGCGTGACTCTGGACGGACGGTGCCAGCAGATGTAGAAGAACGGCAGGACATGGATGGGCACTGGCAGTGCCCAGAGAAACTCTACGGAAGACCCTGTTTCGTTCGTCCCGTCTTCAAACACCAGGTAGTGCGAGGACATAAAGGAGGGAACGATTCTTGCGGGTAAAGTGCAGAAGAATCTGCCGAGTAACAACCTAATCGATTAGCCGTGTCCCCGGTTACGGACATTTGAGCCTCTAGAATTGGAGCATTTCGGAAATCTCGACACCGAACATAATTAATTAATTGATGGGTTATTAATAATTTCGGGTATGAGACATTGGTTGGCGGAACCATCTCATTAACAACCAACATTTTGTAGTAATTGCAAGCAAGTCCTTTGTTGTAGGAAAAAAACTGGCTTTTTCGCAAAAACATAAAACTTAGAGCCCCACAGCCAAATTGCATATAGTATTAGCATTGTTATTATTGTCTTTCTCTGTGACTTGCCGGCATATTCAAAATGCTGACCTACACGGCTACAACGTCTCATGTTGGAGAGGAGTTTTCTGACCAGGAGTGAGGCTACGATCTACGCTTGGCGATTACCCTATGGAGTCGGATGGACTCGCTATTCGTCTACGCTTCCGCAACTTTATTTAGTTTATTTCTCATGAGTTGGCCTTCGGCCGAATTTATTATGATGTAATAAAGACTCGATATGAGAATCGTGTAATAAAATCAGGTGTGATTGAACTTTGAATCTTTTCATCAATGTACTGTGTGTGCTAGCATGATCTTGGGATGGTACAGCTACACAGAGACTTGACCGATTTCGGGTCGGGTCGCTACAGTAGTATTTATTGCATTTGCCAAGGAGTGACCTCTTCCAATGAAATGGTGCTTAGATGACGTGCTATGGGCATTAAATGGCTTAGCAACTCAAGTCCCCAATGCATAGGTGCTTAGTTTTTTTATGCTAAGTTTGCTTCATCTAGGTACACGCGCTTATCACCGTTTCTTCCTGGGGTCACCAAACTAGTCTCTCTCTTCTTAATTAACTTGCCACATCAGACTTTATGCCTATGTGGCAGGTTTAGCACCTGTAGGATCAAGTACAATAGTGGGCTATAAGCCCTCTTTACATGGCATTTTTGCATATGTGGGGGAAAGAGGCAAGGAAAAAGTGGAGGAGTGGGCTCTCAAGCAAGAGCCAACCTCTACATGGTGGCGCATCGGGAGAGGCACCTGTATGGAGGTGGTCAGGAATCGGGAGACTCAAGCCGGTCGTAGCGCCGCAGTTAAAATGATAATGGCAATTCAAATCACCGGGCCCCACCTGTCCAGCAGTACCTCACTGTCAAATCACACAGCCCAACATTTGCAGCACCCTACTCCCTCATCTTCTCGCGTCTCTGTCGAGCCGACTAGGCGGAACTGCCCCGCCTACCGCGCGGGAAAAGCCCCGCCCTCGACTTTTAAATAGTACAGTATACTAATTTTGTATCCATGGATTGCGCCATGGAGCAAAGCCTCAAGAAAACGGCGGTACACATGTACAGAGTATACAGCACGCCCGTCGCGTTCGCGTCGCACCCCAGACGGTCGGTCGGTCGGGCACGCCGCTCTCGGAATGGAACGCGTCATATTGCGTTTGCACACACATGTGGGACCGCAATTGAGAACTGACCATAGGCACACTCCCCGGCCCCGCAAGTCGGGTGAGTTAATAGAAGTACATACGTTGGTACCTGGACGATCCCTGGAAGACACGGAAGATCAGTTCGTCCATGCATGTGACCAGACTCCAGCAGACACGCCTGGATTGGCTATCGTCTACATATCGTGCAGGCTGTGTTGTACAGGGCTGTAGTTCTGGTGAGAAATCTAAAAAAAGGTTTCTTGTCATCTCGCAAAATTAGGTGTCATGTGCTTCGGATCACTGCGAGGGTTAAACAGCGACAACTGAGTTGGGCTAGTCATTGGGGGCACATGCATGAACACTACTCGGCTGCCATCTAGGTCAAGCCGGCTATGTTAGTTAGGACATCTATCGACGGACCCCTTTTCTACGAGTTTATCTTTAATTTGAGCTTTGATCCTCGTCTAGTTTGTCCGTCGGGATTCATCTTGTCTCCTTTGGGTAGTGAGGTTATGATTTCTTGTCATGTGGAATTTTTTTGTGTTATATGTTATAATTCGGTGCTTCAGATCAAAATGACGACAACTGCGCCTCCGGGGCACGTGCATGAAGACTTCTCGACACTCATTGCCGAGGTCAAGCCGGCTCCGGCCGGTAGACAAAAGAAAACTAGTACTCCACTATATTGGCAGGAGCCTACACGCTTGCTTGCTAGTGTTGCTCTCTTCACACTATCTCGTCCTCTCCAGATCTAAACACGACAGCGGTGGCCACACACACTCTCTCTACTCACCGCTGGTCACAGATCCAGCCGGATCCTCTCTGCCGGGGAAGGTGAGAAGGTGCAATGTTCACGCGGTTGTCCTCGGCGACGGCTCTTACCCACTGCCGGCGCGTCCCGATCAGCGTGCCTTGCCGTTCTCTCCCAAGCATCGCTGGCGATGGAGGGCCTCCCACCCCTTCTTTATCGCTACCGTAGTGTGGGCAGATCCGGCCTCCCGCTGCCTACCTAGCGACATCCCGGCGACCCTCAGGTATAACTTCCTTTGAAACTGGCCTTGCTCTACTTCTCGAGCTCCCGACGTCGCTGCATTTGTATCTTTTACTATTTCTCAGGCCCCCTCGTGTAGATAGGATCGATCGGCTATTCCAAAACCACCTAATTTTTTTTACTGTTAAGAGGTAAAACTAGTTCATGCACTTGAATCTAGTAGTACTTGGTTCAAACAAGGAAGAAAGGGGGTGGGGGTGGGGGAAGATTTGTTACCTGAATCTAGGACTTGGTCAAAAGAGGAAATAATGGGGGCGAAAAGTAGCAGAGACTGGCTATCCAACTGGTCTCTAGGTCTAATAGGGAAATAAAGGGAACACAGTACAAACTCAATATAAACCCGATCTATTGGTTGAAAAAGGAAAGAAAGTGGGGACTGGGGGACAAGTCAACAGAGTAAGTCAAACACTAGATTTGCTAGCCTCACACAGTATAAGGTGGCTATATACCGAACAAAAATGGGACCAACCCAGATATCCTCTTCTGATGTTTGTTGCCCCGAGCCGCTCTTATGTAATGCCACTGGTAAAATGTAGCAGTCGCACTGTTAAAAGTAAGGACACGTTAAACCAATGTTGTTTTCAATGTAATGCCTCCAGTAATATGAATCAATAGCACTTTTTTTCATGTCCTGCTAAATTTCCCATTAAGATAAGTTGCTTCTTTTCGTTAGAGATGCAACTGTCCTGGTCCGCCTACTCTCCAGGAGATTCACAACCAACCTTGATGTTGCTCAATTTTATTGCAACTAATGAAGAAGAAGCTCTGTGGGCTTCGTTTTCTGATGGAAATGGAACCGGGGCTGGAGCCCTTTTCTTAAAAGAAGAAGAAGAAGCTGCTAGCTCATGGGACATTGCTTCATTTTAGGTGAACTGCACCAAAAGGTCCCATGAATTGAATCATCCATGTTGGTGACTGGTGTCATCCCTTCTACGACGGCGTTGACTGCAGATATGGTTCCCATCACGAGGTATGTTCCTTTTTGGTCTGACCATTTGCCAAAGATCCTGCATGTTGAGCCTGCTCTTGTGCTACTGTTTTGGCACTACCATGATAAAGCAGTAATGTTATTATTTTGCACCTTAATCTAGTGGCACTATTAATTTGAGGCAATGTTTTGGCACCGCTAGTGCCACTATTTTTTATATATCGAAAGAGGGGGTTCCCTCCGATTTCATTAAGGAAACCCAACCATAGAGAACCATTATTTGACAACATCTCAGTGTAAACGGGCAGTTATGCAACTACTACTAGAACGGACTGAGTACTAGCAGGAGACAAGTTTGCCACATAAGCTAGGCAGGTAGGGGTGATACGTCTCCGTCGTATCTACTTTTCCAAACACTTTTGCCCTTGTTTTGGACTCTAACTTGCATGATTTGAATGGAACTAACCCGGACTGACGCTGTTTTCAGCAGAATTGCCATGGTGTTATTTTTGTGCAGAAACAAAAGTTCTCGGAATGACCTAAAACTTCACGGAGATTATTATTGGAAAATATAAAACATACTGGCGAAAGAATCAAGGCCAGGGGGCCCACACCCTCTCCACGAGGATGGGGGGCGCGCCTGCCCCCCTGGGCACGCCCCCTGCCTCGTGGGCCCCCTGGAGCTCCACCGACCTCAACTCCAACTCCATATATTCATGTTCGGGGAGAAAAAATCAGAGAGAAAGATTCATCGCGTTTTACGATACGGAGCCACCGCCAAGCCCTAAACTCTCTCGGGACGGCTGATCTGGAGTCTGTTCGGGGCTCCGGAGAGGGGAATCTGTCGCCATCGTCATCATCAACCATCCTCCATCACCAATTTCATGATGCTCACCGCCGTGCGTGAGTAATTCCATCGTAGGCTTGCTGGACGGTGATGAGTTGGATGAGATTTATCATGTAATCGAGTTAGTTTTGTTAGGATTTGATCCCTAGTATCCACTATGTTCTGAGATTGATGTTGCTATGACTTTGCTATGCTTAATGCTTGTCACTAGGGCCCGAGTGCCATGATTTCAGATCTGAACCTATTATGTTTTCATGAATATATGTCAGTTCTTGATCTTATCTTGCTAGTCTATAGTCACCTACTATGTGTTATGATCAGGCAACCCCGAAGTGACAATAATCGGGACCACTCCCGGTGATGTCCGTAGTTATAGGAGTTCATGTATTCACTCTGTGTTAATGCTTTGGTCCGGTACTCTATTAAAAGGAGGCCTTAATATCCCTTAGTTTCCACTAGGACCCCGCTTCCACGGGAGGGTAGGACAAAAGATGTCATGCAAGTTCTTTTCCATAAGCACGTATGACTATATTCGGAATACATGCCTACATTACATTGATGAATCGGAGCAAGTTCTGTGTCACCCTATGTTATGATTGTTACATGATGAACCGCATCCGGCAAAATTCTCCATCACCGATCCAATGCCTACGAGCTTTTCACATATTGGTCTTCGCTTATTTACTTTTCCGCTGCTACTGTTACAATCACTACAAAACCCAAAAATATTACTTTTGCTACCGTTACCGTTACTTCCATATTACTTTGCTACTAAATACTTTACTGCAGATATTAAGTTGTCGAGGTGTGGTTTAATTGACAACTCAACTGCTAATACTTGAGAATATTCTTTGGCTCCCCTTGTGTCGAATCAATAAATTTGGGTTGAATACTCTACCCTCGAAAACTGTTGCGATCCCCTATACTTGTGGGTTATCAAGACTATTTTCTGGCGCCGTTGCCGCGGAGAATAGCTCTATTCTTTGAGTCACGTGGGATTTATATCTGCTGGTCACTATGAAGAACTTGAAAGACGCGAAAACAAAAATTTATCCCTCAACTACGAGGGGAGGTAAGGAACTGCCATCTAGCTCTGCACTTGATTCACCTTCTGTTTTGAGTAAACTTGTGACACCTAAACGTGCTTCTGCTATTAATTCTGATATGTCGCATGTTATTGATGATGCCACTTCTGCTATGCATGATACTTATGATGAGACTACTTCTATGCTTGATACTACTGTGCCACTTGGTGAATTTCTTGATGAACAACTTGCTAGGGCTAGAGAGAATGAAATTATTGAAAATGATAATATTGATGAAAGTGATGATGAAGATTCTCCCCCTAAATATGAATTGCCTGTTGTGCATGAGGGCTATGTTATGGATGAAGAAACTGCTAGAGACTTTCTTGCTTGCAATGATAGAAGTGATCTTAAGAAATTACTAGCTAAGCTTAAACAAAAACTCTGAATGCTAGAATGAAATATGATCCTGCTTATGCTATTTCACCTATCTTTGTTACTGATAAGGATTACGAATTCTCTGTTGATCCTGTTATAATTACTTTGGTTGAATCTGATCCTTTTTATGGCTATGAATCTGAAACTGTTGTGGCACATCTTACTAAATTAAATGATATAGCCACCCTGTTCACTAATGATGAGAGAACTCGTGACTATTATATCCTTAAAATATTTCCGTTCTCATTAAAGGGTGATGCTAAGAATTCTCTTGATCCTGGTTGTGTGCGTAGTACCCAGGATATGATTTAATACTTCTCTGCTAAATATTCCCCTGCTCATAAGAAACAAGCTCCTTTAAGGGAAATATATAATTTTGTGCAAATTGAAGAAGAGAGTCTCCCACAAGCTTGGGGAGGCTTCTCCAATTACTTAATGCTTTGCCTGATCATCCTCTCAAGAAAAATGAAATACTTGATATCTTTTATAATGGACTAACCGATGCTTCTAGAGACCACCTGGATAGTTGTGCTGGTTCTGTTTTCAGGGAAAGAACACCAGATGAAGCTGAAATTCTATTGAATAATATGTTGACTAATGAAAATAATTGGACACTTCCTGAACCAACTCCTAAGCCAACTCCGAAGAAAAGGGGTATTCTATTTCTCAGTCCTGAAGATATGCAAGAGGCAAAGAAATCTATGAAAGAAAAGGGTATTAAAGCTGAAGATGTTAAGAATTTACCTCCTATTGAAGAAATACATGGTCTTAATTTACCGCCTGTTGAAGAAATATATGATCTTAATCTATTACCTATTGAAGAAACTCATGGTCTTGACAACCCTACACAGGTAGTAAAGGTAAATTCTCTCTATAGATATGATAAAGCTGAAATCCCTCCTACTAAGTTTGCTAGCCAATGTTTGGATGAGTTTGATAACTTTATGGTTAAGCAAGAAGACTTTAATGCTTATTTTGGTAGACAATTAAAACAATGCTTATATGATTGAACACTTGGGTGATTATATGTCTAGAGTTAAAGGTGAAGTTAAACTCATTAGCAAACATGCTTCTATGGTTACCACTCAAGTAGAACAAGTACTTAAAGCTCAAAATGATTTGCTCAATGAACTGAATAATAAGAATAATGACTATGTTGTTAGTGTGGCTACTAGAACCGGTAAAATGACTCAGGAACCTTTGTATCCTGATGGTCACCCTAAGAGAATTGAGCAGGATTCTCAGAGAAATAATTTGGATGCACCTAGTCCTTCTAAAAAGAAGAAAAAGAAAAATGATAGGACTTTGCATGCTTCTAGTGAACCTGTTGTAGACACACCTGAGAATCCCAATGATATTTCTATTTCTGATGCTGAAACACAATCTGGTAATGAACATGAACCTAGTGATAATGTTAATGATAATGTTCATGATGATGCTCAACCTAGCAATGATAATGATGTAGAAATTGAACCTGCTGTTGATCTTGATAACCCACAATGAAAGAATCAACGTTATGATAAGTGAGGCTTTGTTGCTAGGAAACATGGTAAAGAAAGAGAACCATGGGTTCAGAAACCCATGCCTTTTCCTCCCAAACAATCCAAGAAAAATGATGATGAGGATTTTGAGCGCTTTGCTGAAATGATTAGACCAATCTTTTTGCGTATGCGATTAACTGATATGCTTAAAATGAATCCTGATGCTAAGTACATGAAAGAAATTGTTACTAATAAAAGAAAGATACCGGAAGCTAAAATTTCCACCATGCTTGCTAATTATACTTTTAAGGGTGGAATACCAAAGAAACTTGGAGATCCAGGAGTACCTACTATACCATGCTCCATTAAAAGAAATTATGTTAGAACTGCTTTATGTGATCTTGGAGCCGGTGTTAGTGTTATACCTCTCTCTTTATATCGTAGACTTGATTTGAATAAGTTGACACCTACTGAAATATCTTTGCAAATGGCCGATAAATCAACTGCTATACCGGTCGGTATTTGTGAGGATGTGCCTATTGTAGTTGCAAACGTTACTATTTTAACGGACTTTGTTATTCTTGATATTCCCGAGGACAATAGTATGTCTATTATTCTTGGAAGACCCTTTTTGAATACTGCAGGGGCTGTTATTGATTGCAACAAAGGCAATGTCATTTTTCATGTTAATGGTAATGAGCATACGGTACACTTTCCGAGGAAACAACCTCAAGTCCACAGTATCAACTCTATTGGAAAAATTCCATCGATTATTTTTGGAGGTTTTGAATTTCCTCTTCCTACTCAAGAAGAAATATGATATTCTTATTATTGGCGACGTGCATATTGTCGGTGTACAAAAGAAGGGGCGCACCTTTGTACCCCTTTACCTGTGCACGGGCAGTCGGAGCCGCGCCCAAGGCCACACCAAGCAGAGCAGGGGAGGTGAACCAAGGCAAGACCGACGCCCAAGACAGCCAGAGCAACGCCAAGACCGAGAACGCAAAGAGGCAGAGGGGCGGAGCAGTTTCCCCCGGCAAGAACCTTGCCGGGGACTGGCTCAGCAGCCCCGGCAAGACCCTTGCCGGGCAGCTTGCCCCACACCAACAGAGCGAGCCACCCTTGAGCCCACGGTCTCCAACATCACGTTGGGCCAGGGCTCGGGAGGCACCTACATGGTGGCATGCAGATCTTTGTGAAGACAAGGAACACCCCAGATCAGATGAGGATTAGAAGACGACGATCCTCGGCAAGATCCTTGCCGAGGAAAGCCACGAGACCCCCGGCAAGATCCTTGCCGGGGACGACAGTGCGCCACGGCAAGACCCTTGCCGGGCCACCCGGCAAGGCCCTCGCCAAAGACGCCAGCAGGGCCACTGCCAGGCCCGCACCAACCAAGTCTCCACCGCCGTTCACATGCAGCTCCCAGCCCGACCAGCTGGGCAGGCACCTCCGTGGCAACATGCAGCTTCCAGGCCAACTCAGCACACGCCTGCGTGGCGACATGCAGATCTTCATGAAGACCCTACCACCGCGCCACCTCAGCTGCCTGCCTGCGTACATGGCGCTGCATGCGACCGGCGACGGACGGGCCTCGTTCCCGTCCCCAATAAAGCAAGGGGACACCTCAGCAGCGCATTAAATGTGTCTTGTCCTGTAATACGAGCGATAAGCTCGCAGCACTGTTACCTCTCCACCTCCTGTGTGCCACTCTGGCAGCCCCTTTCCTATAAAAGGAGGCCCAAGGCGACCAGGAGAAGGATTCGGCTCTTGGGAACCGCACACTCACCATAGCTAGTTCAAGAGCTCAAGAACTCTCTGAAATACACCCACCAAAACAGGACTAGGGACGCATCCTCGTGGCCCGAACCTGGGTAAACGATCCTTGTGCTGGTTACTAATCCTGCTCTTCTCGCAACCCTACGCCCCGGCAACCGTAGTAGGGATTCTTGTGATCCCATAGGTGTCGTTCCACACCGACAGTATCCCCGTCGAGGTAACATAGTGTTATTCAAAATTTCTCCGGTTTCATGTTATTCGAAATGAGTTTGTTAACAAGACCTGATCAACCTTGTTAGTGGATAACTTTGGATGAGCATGAGATGGATGAAGTTAGAAGGCACAACCTTCTGTACCCTCCTTTTACTTTCTGTTATTTAGTTGAAATAAAGTAAAAAATAGTATTTTTCTGTCTGTTTTCTGAATTATCCATGCAATATAAAAATACCCCAAAAATAAAGGTTCTCCAAATGCCCTGCCAATTTAATATGATTTTTCTAGAATATTTGAGAATATTTGGCACTGAGAACACATCAAGGGGAGCAAGCACCTGGGCACGAGGGTCCAGGGCACGCCCACCCCCTGGGTGCGCCCCCTGCCTCGTGGGCCCACGGTGGCTCCCCTCCACTTATTCCTGCACCCACACACTTCTTCTTCCTCCCAAAAAAATCACCAACCTGCTCAAGCACGAGTTCTAGCTCATTTTGCTGCGATTTTCGATCTCCTTGCTGAAAGCACCTCTCACAAAACTGCTTTGGGGGATTATTCCTTGGCATGTGACTCCTCCAATGGTCCAATTAGTTTTTGTTCTAGTGCTTTATTCATTGCAAATTTTTGCTGCCTAGGTGACCATGTTCTTGAGCTTGCATGTCAAATTTATATGGTTCCAAGTAGTTCTAATGCATGATATAGGCTCTAGGCACTTGTAGGAGTAGTTGCTATCAATTTTGTTGAGCTTGGTTCACTTTTATTTGAAGTTACTAAAAATTTCAGAAATTTTTCAGAGGAAGAAATATGTTTAGGAAAATGTACCAAGGTGGTTCTTCAAGGAAGCAAGGACCAAGGCTTGCAATGCGTGATGCTGATGATGAACCACGAAGGGACGCTCCAGTGCGGGCTTGTGAATGGCCTTCAGAGGACTTCATGGATCAAGAGGGAATCAAGGAAGAATTTAACGCATATGTGCGTAACGCTGATCTTGTGAGCTTTGAGGCAGATAAGTGCCGTCAGTACCACTATCTCACTAGTTCCTTTGTGAGGAGGTTTGAATTTTCATCTTCACGCAATTCTCAAAATGTCCTGTTTGATCTTTATGAAAATTCTTATACTATGGACTTAGAGGATTTTACCACTGCTTGCAAACTTCCACAAAGGGGTAGTACTGGTGAGCCTCGCAAATCTGAGTTTAGAGATTTTATTGCTAGTATAACTGTGGGTGAATCTAGAGACATAGCACAAGCTACCATAGAGAGCATTCATTTTCCTGCTATATATTATTTTGCTCTCTTCATAGGTAGGTGCATAATGGTAAGGATGAATCATGTCACATGTGTGTCCCTGACCTCAGTTTTCTCAGGAGTGCTGTGTTAGGAGATAAACATTATAATTTGGGAGCCATTGTTGCACGTAGGTTGCATAATAATATATTTAATGGAGATTTCTTTGGTGGAATTTATGCAACCCGTTTAGCTAATTTTCTTGGCGTAACCATACATGAGGATGATATTGAGTTGCCTCCTGCTTATTTAGATTATGAGGCTATGGTTCGTCATCGTTTTGTTGAGGGGAACGATCGGTTCCTCCAGTACCGACTAAACTTTGACAGACGACGTACCTATCACGTCGCTCTCCCTACTTCTACCTTCTTTGACTTCCAGGCAAAAGGGAGATATTTTATAACCAGAGAGGAGGCGGATGAGTATTAGAGGAGGGCTGAGATAGCTCGCCTCCAAGCTGCAGCCCACAATGCAATGACTGCTGCATCTCAGTACGACCCCAACTATAACTTTGGATATCCGCCAGGCCAGCTGTCGTGGAATTGTCACGGCAGATGTCCTTGAGCTAGGACTTAGTCGTGGAGCCATCGCAACTAGGAAGCTTGAAGGGGTTAATGCGGGACAAGGAACACAAGGGTTTATACTGGTTCAGCCCCTTACGGTGAAGGTAAAAGCCTACGTCCAGTTTGAGGTGGTATTGATTAGGGTTACGATCACCAGGGAGCTAAACAGCTATGCCCGGCTCTCGATGAGATTGTTGTCGCCCCTAAACCGCTGCTGGGTCGTCCCTTTATATAAGGAGGCTGATGCCCTGCAGCTCTCAGAGTCCCGGCCGGCTCATAAGAGTGTCCGGCTCGGACTCTCAACTATTCTTGCTTTACACTACAAGTTCTATCATAACAATGATTGTAATTACGGGCCTTAAGCCATATCCGGGTCTTAGCCCATCTCTGGCCCATCGTCTTCAAGCTTGGCTCCGGGCTTCTGGTAATGACCATACGAGTAACCCGGCCCCTCCTGGCGGATGACTCTAAGGTCTATATCCTCAACATTAGGCCCCAGATTGATTTGAGCCGGCTCATGTCAATCTTCAACTCTTCTGACAGAAAAAATCTCCGGCTTACCATTCATGTGAAGGTCATAACCCGGCGTGATGTCATCCTCTGGACTCCGGATAATCCGCCGTGACGTCATCCTCCATTAAGTCCGTTTTTTACTCCACCAGATCCGCAACGGATCTTTCTCTTTACTGTCATCCCGAAAATCGAGGCGTTCCGTGGGGAGATAACCACGCCGTGGTCTCCTTGAATCTCGCGCCCACTTATGACCTTGCCTTATAAATAGGCCGGCCCGACGGGCTCTTCTCACGCTCCCTTCTCTGTCATCTTCCTCCTCTCACTGTCCCGTGCTGCTCGAGCTCCGCCGCCGTCGCCGCCGCGGGTCTCCTCGTCGTCACCAGCTCAGGCCGCTGCATCACCCTGAACGGACCAGAGAAACGTGACAACCTCCGCGGCTCTCCAGCTCCGGTAAGTCTTGCTTGTCCTGTAGGATAGATCTACCATAGGGTTCGTCCGTGTTCTTCGCCATTGCCACAAGCTTCGGTAGTTCTCCTAGTCACTGCCCTTGTTTGATCTTTAGCCTTGTATAGAACTAGTGCGGCAGTTGTTTAGGACTCATTTCAAATGCCCGTAGATCTCTTTCTACTGCATGAATGCTTCGTTCGAGCTCAAGAACATCCCCTGTGCCCGTATTTTAGGTCTAGAAAATTTTCTTTGGACCGACCATTTTGATCCAAAAAAGTTACTGCAGTATGTGAAACCTGTTTTACCACACTTAGTAAAAACTGCAACCATTGAATCTTGGCGGCTTATAATTCCGGTTTAAAGAAACCACGCTCTGTAGAATCCTCCGGTTTAAAGAAAACCATGCTTCGTAGATTCCTCTGGCTTAACTGTGATAAGGCCGTAGATAATCAACTTATTCTGAATGCCCCTGCTGCTTAAGTAACCCACTGTACCTGAGTATATATCATTAGTCCCCTTCATAAGCCGCCACCTTAGTTTGGAACTGTAGATCTCCGGCTTATAATTAACCCGGACATTTTCCTTTTTGTCATAGACTGCCAACTTTCACCATGCCTCCCAAGGCTCCCATCACTTGCAACTGGATGAGGTCCAACGTGACCAACGAGACCCTAGCTGATTTTGTTAAGTCAGGATATCTGCCCAAGAAAGACATCATGTCCTACCGTGCCCCTGACCCGTCAGAAGAAAGGCCACAGCCAAAGGATGGGGAGGTAGTGATTTTTGCAGATCACATGAGCCAGGGCTTTGCACCGCCCGGCTCAAAGTTTTTTAGGGATGTGCTCAATTTCTTCGACTTGCGGCCCCAAGACATAGGACCCAACTCAGTGTCCAACATCTGCAATTTCCAAGTCTTCTGCGAGGTTTACCTTGGAGAAGAGCCGAGTCTGCTGCTCTTCAGAGAGCTGTTTTACTTAAGCCGTCAGAATGAGTGTGCCAATGGGCCAAGTCTTGAGTTAGGTGGCATCTCCATCCAGCGGCGTAGGGACTGTCTTTTCCCTTACGCAGAGCCGCCGAGCCACCCAAAGGATTGGAACATGACTTGGTTCTACTGCCAAGATACATCCCCGGCTGATGAAAGCCCGCTGCCCGGCTTTCGCCCAACACGTCTGGAGCCGACTCACCCACTGTCGGACAAGCTGACTCAAGCGGAGCGCCAGCCTCTGCTCCCCACGATCAACAAAATCAAAGCTCTCCTGGGTAATGGTCTGAACAGAATCGACCTGGTCCGGGTCTGGATCTCCTGGCGGGTGATCCCATTGAGCCGCCGCCCCGGCTTAATGTGTGAGTACACCGGACGAAAGGATGACCCTCAGAGGCACAGCCGCAATGATATTCCAGAAGACGTTGCAGAGGAGATGACCAAGGCTCTTTTAAACGAGAGCCTGGCAGACTGCGGAAGGACCGGGTTAGCCCCCTTCTGCAAGACCAACCCAGCCCCAGCGGTAAGCCGCTGACTTTAATGTTTTATCTCCTTCTGCATATAACCTGCATCTGAACCGTTTTGAGAATTCATCATTGTATTTTTCAGGCTGATGATAAGTTCTGGCGGGTCAAATATGACCATGAGGCGGCCAAGAAGGCCAGGAAGGCGAAGAAAGCCGCCAAGAAAGCCGCCCCTCGCAAAAGGGAAGCAGGCCTACTGCTTCGGAGCTGATGCAATTAAGCGACAGCTCCGAGTCAGAGGTAACCCCCAAGCCTTTAAATTCTTGCTGTACTTGTTATTTGTTGCTGTTTTCCTTATCAACACTTGCTCATTGACAGGATGACACCGGCGCCAGTAACCCGGTGGTTGAAGAGGTAATGTCACTTTCCTCCGACTCGGAGCCCTTGCCACAGCTGAAAGTCCGAAGGGTAACCCGGAAAGTAAGCTTTTCACATCCTTCATCTTACCAAGACCCTCAATTTATTTTGAAGCGACAGGTTCATGAAAGCCGGCGTCACACCCGGACCAACAAGGACACCGATCTCTCCGCCGGGTTACCCGACGCAACAAGGAAGCGTTGAACTGAGGTTTTTTCTCACTTGTACCCTTTTCATCCGTTGGCGGGTGTTATCCGTCAGCCACTCAATTCTTCTGACTCCAATTATCAGGAGACCTCCCCTTCTTCGAGCGACTCTATGCAGTTGAGTCTTCCAACTTTCAAGACCGCGCCCGGGTAATGACAACCATCTTACATTATCTTTGTCTGTACTTACTCTTTGTGTGCTTAACACTTCTGTCTTTTCAGTGCCCAGGAAAAACTCACCAAAAGAGCAAAGAAGACCAGATCAGCCGGAGTGCCGGATTTGCCTGAGCCGGATGTGACGGTTCAAGAACCACCAGCTGCCTCCGCCCCCGAAGCTACCACTCCAATGGACACAGCACCTGAAGCCACTGCCCCAACTACCAAGGCAACGACCGAAGCTTCGGTTAACCCGGAGGCCTCCGGCTCAGCTCCTCCAGTAGACGACCCGGACGTGGTAATCACCCGGACGGAGTTTGTTGAGCCGGGGAGACCGACCATGTTGGCCAAGTGCTCCGCTAAGGGGGAGTTGTTGTAGCCCCACCGGGCGAATCTGGACCTCTCCAACTACAGCAACCTGAGCATTGGAGAGCTCGTCTCTGGCTACATCAGCCAAGTACACAAGAGCCGGGACGGCGAGGTCGCCATGGTAAACCAGATCCAGCAAAAATCTGAGGTATCCTTCTGCTATCTTCTTACTTACTGCATAGTTACCTTTGCCATGCTAGCCCCCAAGTCGACGACTTATGATTTGAATATGTTGTAGACTTAGGTTCCGGCTTACTCAGTTGAGCCGGCAGTATGTAGATAGATACGTTCAATATGCATTAGCCCCCAAGTGCCAAGTGTCTTTGCTTGGAAAGTGCTTGGGACTTATATAGTAACTGCTCATGTCATAACCCGAAAATTTATACAGGCTGTGGGCAAGAAGCTAGAGGCGGACCTTGCGGATCTCAAGAGCCGGCTGAAGATGCAAGAGATGCAGACCTGGAAGGCAAACGCCAAGTTTGTATCCAGCATTGCCACGCAAGAAAAGTTGAAGACCGAGTTTGATGCTGAGAGAAAAGCCTGGGCCGAAGAGAAGGCCGCACTGGTGACCCGGGCGGAACAGGCGGAGAAGGCTCTCTCTGAGAAGACCGCCAAGCTCTCCGGCCTAAAGCGCCAGGTTTCCCAAATGGTGGCCGCCATCTTCGGTAAGTCGCCTCACCGGCTTTCATCCATGTTAGAATGTTTACGTCTCATGATTCATCCTTGTCGCCGGCTTATCTGATTCTGTTAAACAGGTCCCAGAAGTGCCAACCTCAACCAGAGCGTGGTCACCAAGCTAAAGGCCGTGTACACCCTGGTGGAGCAGCTCTACACCGGGTCACAGCGCGCCTTAGCTGTGGTGGCCCTATCCAACGAGGTGCCGACTCACCTGGCAGAAGTCCTGCGCCGGCTCGCCGTTCTGCCTCAGCGGATCCAAGAGCTGCGACGGGCCTCTGCGAGAGCCAGAGCGATCGCCGCGCTGAGCCGGGCCAAGGCATTCCTGCCGGAGTTAGACCCGGTGGACATCGCCCTTGGCTATCCAAGTCTGAAGGAGGACGGCTCAGCTTTCGACCAGAAGGACTTCGCAGCGTGCGTGAAGGCTATACGCCCGGTGGCCACCCTTATCGGGAACGACACGGATCTGACCAAGTACCAGCCGGGTTATGATGCAGAGAATCAGAGGATTCCAACCCCTCGCTATGAAGCCCTCAACCTGATCCCTCCGGCTCGTCAGCACACCTTCGCCCCGGAGATTGACCCAGCCGGGTTAATTGACGAGGAAGCCCAATTCGAAGCTCTCAACGGCATCGACTGGAAGTCATCAACCTTCCAGGTGTTGGGATCAGCTGGAGGAGAAGACAGGAACGAGCCGGAGACTTCAACTCAGCGGGCATCGTGACTCGGATGGCGGTTTACCAAACAATGTTCCACCCGTCTTAGACTTGATGAGTTTTTGTAATAGAATAGGTGCAACAGTTCATTTCTGCCGTGCCATCGTGCACGTATTGAATGCGAAAGTCCTTTGAATTTGTCTCTTTGATATTTCTCCGGGTTATAACCATCCCTTTGTTTTTCTCAACCTCAAAGAGGTGCCTTTAAATAACCTGCATAGAAAGGCAAATCACAAGTCTCAAGGCAGCTTACCGCCCTGAGAATTAGGTGTTTTGGATAGATAACCCGGAATATGAATCAAAAAGACTGGTCCTCAATTATATCCTTAACACAGCCGTAATAATACACTTAGCGGCTTGTAAGCATACTTCCGGTTTAGATAACCCGGGTAACAAGGTTGGTATCTTAACTCCGATTTACCTGTCATAATGACACCCATGGCGTTCAACGAACACTGTAAACCAAAGTTAAGCCAGTAAAGTGAGACCCGGCCGTACACACCTTGACATAATCAGAGTAAACTTGTGATAAAGCAGAGGAACTTTAGGGGCTTCCGGTTCGAATACGACCAGAGACCCGGCCCAAAGGGGTTAAGCCAAGATTCGTATACGATCATATAGCCCCCAGTGGGTGTGGCGATGCCAATCAAGAGGGTACCGACAGCTATGTTCTCTTTGGTTCGAATACGACCCATGTTTGAACAGGAAGCCCCCAAGTGACTTTTGGAATTGTTTAACAACGCTGATTCGAATACGATCCACGTCGGTTCTCACAGGGGGTAAACCATGATTCAAATATGACCAAAGGTAACCTCCCAATGAGCTCGGCACTTTGCCAATCAAATGGGTATCGACAGCTATGTTCTCTTTGGTTCGAATACGACCCATGTTTGAACAGGAAGCCCCCAAGTGACTTTACCGCTTACGGCTAGATTCGAATACGATCATAAGCCGGATCCTCCTTTAAGTCATCATGTAAACAACACGTGCATATTTGGAGGAAAAAAAGGATAGAGGTCCTGCTTTATTGCTTATCATAATATATACACGGCTGAGAGAAATATGTACACCACGAGAGCCGGTGGCTCAAGTGTAGTAAGGCCGAAGCTAAGCTATGTTCCACGGCCGACGGGTCTCTCCCTCCGACTTACGTGAATCTTTGTGCTCCCGAATGTCAATGAGGTAATATGACCCGTTGTGCAAGTTCTTGCTGACCACAAAGGGCCCTTCCCAAGGTGGGGATAACTTGTGTGCATCTGTTTGATCCTGGATGAGCCGGAGCACAAGGTCGCCTTCCTGGAAGACCCAGGATTTGACCCGGCGGCTATGATAACGGCGCAGGTCTTGTTGATAAATCGCTGAACGGGCTGCTGCCACATCACGCTGTTCGTCCAACAAGTCAAGAGCATCTTGAAGCGCCTGTTCATTATCCGTCTCAACGTAAGCCGCCACGCGAGGTGAGTCGTGACAGATGTCACTAGGAAGGACTGCTTCTGCTCCATAAACCATGAAGAAAGGCATGAAGCCTGTAGACCTATTAGGAGTAGTGTTGATACTCCATAAGACGGAGGGCAACTCCTCCACCCAACAACCCGGCATCCGCTGCAAATGGACCAAAAGCCGGGGCTTGATGCCCTTCAGAATCTCCTGATTAGCTCTCTCAGCTTGACCATTGGATTGAGGATGAGCCACTGAGGAAACATCAAGTCAGATATGCTCTCGTTGACAAAACTCTTCCATGGCGCCTTTGGAAAGATTGGTGCCATTGTCAGTTATAATGCTGTGCGGAAAGCCAAAGCGGAAAATCACCTTTTTCATAAATTGAACCGCCGTGGCTGCATCGCACTTGCTAACTGGCTCAGCTTCCACCCACTTTGTGAATTTATCAACTGCCACCAAGAGGTGGGTCTTCTTATCCTTGGACCTTTTAAAAGTCCCAACCATATCAAGCCCCCAGACCGCAAAGGGCCAAGTGATTGGGATCATCCTCAACTCCTGAGCCGGCACGTGAGCCCGTCGTGAGAACCTTTGGCAACCATCACATTTACTGACCAAGTCCTCTGCATCAGCATGAGCCGTCAACCAATAAAAACCATGACGGAAAGCCTTGGCCACAAGGGATTTTGAGCCGGCATGATGGCCACAATCCCCTTCATGGATCTCACGCAAGATCTCTTGACCTTCCTCAGGGGAGACACAACGCTGAAATGCCCCTGTAACACTGCGATGATGCAACTCGCCATCGATAACGATCATTGACTTAGCCCACCGGGTTATTTGCCTGGCCAAAGTTTCATCCTCAGGCAACTCTCCCCGGGTTATATAAGCCAGATATGGCATTGTCCAGTCTGGTATGACATGAAGAGCCGCCACCAGTCGTGCCTCCGGGTCAGGGATAGCCAAGTCTTCCTCTGTAGGCAACTTAACTGAAAGGTTATACAGGACGTCCAGGAAAGTGTTAGGCGGCACCGGCTTTCGCTGAGAGCCCAGCCGGCTTAGAGCATCAGCCGCCTCGTTCTTCCTGCGATCAATGTGCTCCACTTGGTAGCCCTGAAAGTGCCCAGCAACGGCATCAACCTCGCGGCGATAAGCCGCCATGAGAGGATCCTTAGAATCCCACTTGCCTGATACTTGTTGAGCCACCAAGTCTGAGTCACCAAAGCACTTTACCCGGCTCAAGCTCATCTCCTTAGCCATCTGAAGACCGTGGAGCAAGGCCTCGTACTCAGCCGCATTGTTAGTGCAAGGGAACATCAACTGTAGCACATAATGGAACTTGTCACCCTTAGGGGAAGCCAATACAACGCCAGCCCCCGAGCCCTCCAACTGCCTGGACCCATCAAAGTGAATGGTCCAATATGTGTTATCCGGCTTTTGCTCGGGTACTTGTGACTCTGTCCAATCATTGATGAAATCCACCAAGGCCTGAGATTTAACAGCAGTGCATGGCACATATTTGAGACCATGAGGTCCAAGTTCTATAGCCCACTTAGCAATTCTCCCTGTGGCCTCTCTGTTTTGAATGATATCGCCAAGGGGGGCAGAACTGACCACAGTGATGGGATGACCCTAAAAATAATGCTTAAGTTCCCGGCTTGCCATGAACACACCATATACCAGCTTCTGCCAATGCGGGTACCGCTGCTTGGACTCAATGAGCACTTCGCTGACATAATAAACTGGCCGCTGAACCGGATGCTCCTTACCCTCCTCCTTGCGCTCCACCACAATAGCCACACTGACGGCTCGTGCATTTGCCGCCACATACAGTAGTAAGGGCTCCTTATCAATCGGAGCAGCAAGGACTAGGGGCTCTGCCAGCTGCTTCTTCAAATCCTCAAAGGCGGTATTAGCTGCATCATTCCAGACAAAGTTATCAGTTTTCTTCATCAACTGATATAAGGGTATGGCCTTCTCACCCAAACGGCTTATAAACCGGCTTAACGCAGCGATGCGACCCGCCAAGCGCTGAACGTCATTTATACACGCCGGCTTAACCAAGGAGGTGATGGCCTTGATCTTCTCCGGGTTAGCCTCAATGCCTCTGT
The DNA here is from genome assembly GCF_018294505.1 of Triticum aestivum. Lineage (NCBI taxonomy): Eukaryota > Viridiplantae > Streptophyta > Magnoliopsida > Poales > Poaceae > Triticum > Triticum aestivum. The sequence goes on along the minus strand of NC_057811.1, from coordinate 37,635,061 downwards.
TAGAAACCAAGAAGCCCAAGAGTTTGCCTGCCGGAACACCAAAGACACACTTGGACGGGTTAAGCATCATCTTATAGACCCGGAGATTATCAAAGTTTTCCCTTAAATCATCTATCAGGGTTTCCTCTTTGATGGATTTAACCACAATATCGTCCACGTAAGCGTGAACATTGCGTCCGATCTGTTTATGAAGACAGTTCTGCACACAACGCTGGTAAGTCGCCTGTGCCCACTTGAGTCCAAAGGGCATAGACACATAGCAGAAGGCTCCAAAGGGAGTGATGAACACCGTCTTCTCCTGGTTCTTAACTGCCATCTTGATCTGATGATAACCAGAATAAGCATCCAAGAAACTTAAACATGCACAACCTGCCGTAGCGTCAATGATTTGATCAATACGGGGGAGGGCAAAAGGATCAGCCGGACACGCCTTGTTCAAGTCCGTGTAGTCCACACACATCCGCCAGGTGCCGTTCTTCTTGAGTACGAGCACCGGGTTAGCCAACCACTCTGGGTGAAAAACTTCAACGATAAACCCGGCCGCCAAGAGCCGGGCTACTTCTTCACCAATAGCTTTCCGCCTTTCCTCATTAAACCGCCAAAGGAACTGTCTGACCGGCTTAAATTTCGGATCAACATTGAGAGTATGCTCAGCGAGTTCTCTAGGTACACCTGGCATGTCACAAGGTTTCCACGCGAAGATGTCCCTATTCTCATGGATGAACTCGATGAGCGCGCTTTCCTATTATGTATCCGGATTTGCACTGATGCTAAACCGCTGAGATGAGTCACCTGGAACAAAATCAACAAGTTTAGTCTCATCAGCTGACTTAAATTTCATTGCCGGCTCTTGTTCTGTGGTTGGCTTTTTCAGAGAGGTCATATCTGTTGGGTCAACATTGTCTTTGTAAAACTTCAACTCTGTAGCACACACAGATTCTGCATAAGCCGCGTCGCCTTCCTCACACTCCAGAGCCATTTTCCGGCTGCCGTGAACCGTAATAGTCCCATTGTGACCCGGCATTTTGAGCTGTAAGTACACATAACACGGCCGTGCCATGAACTTGGCGTAAGCCGGCCGTCCAAATATAGCATGGTATGGACTTCTTATCTTGACCACCTCAAAGGTCAATTTCTCCACCCTGTAGTTGTTCTCATCACCAAAGGCCACTTCCAATTCGATCTTGCCAACTGGATAAGCCGACTTACCAGGTACTACACCATGGAAGATGGTGTTTGACTGGCTGAGGTTCTTATCAACCAACCCCATACGGCGAAAGGTCTCATAATAGAGGATGTTGATGCTGCTGCTTCCATCCATGAGCACCTTTGTGAACTTATATCCTCCCACTTGAGGAGCCACCACTAAGGCCAAGTGGCCCGGGTTATCCACCCGGGGAGGGTGATCCTCCCTACTCCACACTATAGGCTGCTCAGACCACCGCAAGTAGCGTGGGACCGCCGGCTCAACCGCATTCACAGCCCTCTTGTGAAGCTTCTGATCTCGCTTGCACAAACTAGTGGTAAACACATGATACTGTCCACCGCTAAGCTGCTTTGGATTGGTCTGATAACTCCCCTGCTGCTGTTGATGACCCTGGCCAGACTGTTGATTAAAGCCCCCTTGACCACTCTGAGGACCAGAATTTGAGCCGCCCCCCGGGCCATGAAAGCCGCCGGCGCCTGAGCCGCCGCCCGGGCCATTGTAGTTTTTAAAGGCTTTCATGATTGCACAATCCTTCCATAGATGAGTCGCTGGCTTCTCTCTAGAGCCATGCCTTGGACAAGGTTCATTCAACAGCTGCTCCAGCGTCGGACCTGACCCGCCGCCGCGGGGAGGGGGTCTCCCCTTGCGTCGCTGGTTATTACCTTGTGAGCTGGCGTTGGCTACAAACTCTAGGCTGCCATCGGCCTTGCGCTTGCCTCCTCCTTGGTTCCCCGGGTTATGCTGGGGACCCTTGCCATTGCCATTCTTCTTTCCCTTCCCTGCCCTTTCATCATCTGAAGGGGGATCCTTGGTACCATCAGAATCGGCGTACTTGACAAGAGCCGCCATTAGCGTGCCCATGTCACTGCAGTCGCGCTTAAGCCGCCCGAGTTTCATCTTCAGGGGCACGAAGCGACAATTCTGTTCCAACATTAAGACTACAGAGCCGGCATCCATCTTATCTGATGAATGTACGATCTCCTTGACCCGGCGAACCCAATGAGTCATGGATTCACCCTCCTGCTGCTTACAGTTAGTCAAATCCACAATTGACATAGACTGCCTACAGGTATCCTTGAAGTTTTGGATGAACCGGGCTTTCAGCTCAGCCCAAGATCCGATGGAGTTCGGTGGTAGCCCTTTCAACCAAGTGCGGGCAGTCCCATCCAACATCATGGTGAAGTACTTAGCCATGGCTGCCTCACTGACCTCCAGTGGCTCCATGGCCATCTCATAACTCTCGATCCAGGCTGCAGGCTGTAAGTCAGCTGTGTAGTTAGGCACCTTCCTAGGGCCCTTGAAGTCCTTAGGTAGACGTTCATTACGGATAGCTGGCACCAAACAAGGGACACCCCCGGTCCTGGTAGGGATACCCACATCAACAGAAGTCGTCGGGGGGGTCTGGTAAGCCGTCAATTGAGGCACTTTCTCCGCCTCTTGCCGCGCTTTGTCCTGCTCTGCTGCATAAAAGGCTCCATTATGAGCCAGACCATGGCCAGGGGGCGGGTCATGGCGTCGGACGTTACTTGAGCCGGTTGCTGAGACCATGAGCCGGCTGTAACTCGGGCTCTGCCCCGGACAAGGGGTCGAGTGGATCCTATCCCGGCTGTAGGAGTACGCCTCCTGTTGTGCCAGTGCCGTCTGCAGGAGTTCCCTGACCCGGCGGGTTTCAATAGCCGTCGGAGAGTCCCGTCAACTGGGAGAGCCGCCAGCCGTGCTGCCACAGCGACCTTGTTCTCCAGCGGGTTATTATAATGACCCGGGGGTATTGGCACATACTGAGGCGGGGCAGGGGGCACCTGGGGAGGCCCCATCACTCGTGGCTGAATAAGGGGTCCAGACCCGGGCGCTATGACCCCTGGCGGGTTACTAGACCCTGCACCTGGCGTGTCGAAGAGGTTGCGTGGATCGTAAACCGGTGGGAGTCGAGACTGGGCCTTTTGATGCCTCCTTCTCATGACCTCATTGGCCGCGTTCTGATCCATCGTGAGTTGGAAGGACTGCGCCTGAATCAGCTGAGTCTGGGCATCGAGAGCCGCTCGCTCCGCAGCAAGCCTGATCCCTTCCGCTGCAAGATCCTCTTTAGCTTTTATCAGATCCAATTTTAACTGTGCCACCTCCGCATCATGCTGAGCTTGATCCGCCGGGTCAACCGTGGCGGTTAACAGGGCCGTCATCTTGTCCGTGAGATCCATTAGCACCTGAGCCGAAGAAGGCACCGGGTTTCCCGCTCCAGCAGCGGGGTTCTGAACAGGCTGCGCACCAGCCATAAAAACTCCAACCTGACTTGGTGGCTCAAAAAGGTCCGGAATACTGTCACCATCGGAACAACCCATGAGTCTGCCATCTTGAAGTTGGTACAACGAGTTTGACTCATCGGTGGCCGACTCGCCGTCAGAGCCGGCGGCCGTCTCATCACCAGATCCAGATTGATCGGAGAGTCCTCCATGGATGCACCCCACAAAAGCATGCCTTAAGGCAGGCCGGGCCTGGGCGGGTCGCGCAAGCTGAGCCGTCTCGATGAGATCAGCGCAGAGACCCGTCTCAGGGCCCGGCTCACCAATTTTGCCAATGAAAACATGAATTCCGCCGAAGGGGACCCAGTACCCGTACTCAATTGAGCCGGCGTCGGGGCCCCAGTTTGCATCGTCGATGTAGAGCTTGCCGCGACGACTCTTGGTCATCTAGCCCACAGCGTATCCCTTGAGCCCTTCGAAGCTGCCCTTCAAGAACTCCAATCCACCGTGCGCTGGCCCCATGGTGGGCGCCAACTGTCGTGGAATTGTCACGGCAGATGTCCTCGAGCTAGGACTTAGTCGTGGAGCCATCGCAACTAGGAAGCTTGAAGGGGTTAATGCGGGACAAGGAACACGAGGGTTTATACTGGTTCGGCCCCTTACGGTGAAGGTAAAAGCCTACGTCCAGTTTGAGGTGGTATTGATTAGGGTTACGATCACCAGGGAGCTAAACAGCTATGCCCGGCTCTCGATGAGATTGTTGTCGCCCCTAAACCGTTGCTGGGTCGTCCCTTTATATAAGGAGGCTGACGCCCTGCAGCTCTCAGAGTCCCGGCCGGCTCATAAGAGTGTCCGGCTCGGACTCTCAACTATTCTTGCCTTACACTACAAGTTCTATCATAACAACGATTGTAATTACGGGCCTTATGCCATATCCGGGTCTTAGCCCATCTCTGGCCCATCGTCTTCAAGCTTGGCTCTGGGCTTCTGGTAATGACCATACGAGTAACCCGGCCCCTCCTGGCGGGTGACTCTAAGGTCTATATCCTCAACACCAGCCGTGGCAATAGACCAACTTAGGCCAAAAGCCTAAGCTTGGGGGAGTATGTATTTCTTACCGACATTACATTTATGTTCACACACTCATTGCTAGATGTCGGTGCTCATACTCTTTCATTGTAATATCCATGCTAGTTTATTTTCTTTTTCATGCTTTCTTCACGTGTGTTTGATAAACGTTAAGAAAAAACAAAAAAATTAGTTGTAGCTTTTAGCTAGTTTACTTTTCTTGCTGTAGTAGTAGTAATTAAAAAGAAAACCCAAAAATATTTCCTGTTCTTCTTTTGCTTGTTGGGAGCTTTCCCGTGTAAATAGTTTTTATTTCTTTTATTTTCTTTGGGGGTCGATAGGAGAAGACCATGATGAAAATGTTGAAGTGGTTCTTATATGCATTATTGTTGATTTAACCAAGAGCCCATATTGCCTTGTCTTCTCCTTTTTATTGAATGCTCGCAGATTCTAGCTTAGTCCAATGCACGTGCACTACTATGATTATTCACATCATTCGATCGTGCAAGTGAAAGGCAATTATGACGATATATGATGGACTGATTGAGATGAGAGAAGCTGCTATGAACTCGACCTCTCTTGTTTTTGTAAATATGATTAGTTCATCGTTCCTGATTCAGCCTATTATGAATAAACATGTTTGCAATGACAATTAGAGATTATAGTTACTTATGCCATGCTTAATTAGCTAGGAGCTTATAATGGTTTACCTTGCGTGCCAACATGCTATTAAAATGGTTGTGATGTGGTATAGTAGGGTGGTATCCTCCTTTGAATGATTCATGTGACTTGACTTGGCACATGTTCACGCATGTAGTTGAAACAAAATCAACATAGCCTTCATGATATTTATGTTCATGGTGGATTATATCCTACTCATGCTTGCACTCAATGTTTATTAATTTTAATGCATGTTCATGACTGTTGTCACTCTCTAGTTGGTCGCTTCCCAGTCTTTTGCTAGCCTTCACTTGTACTAAGCGGGAATACTGCTTGTGCATCCAATCCCTTAAACCCCAAAGTTATTCCATATGAGTCCACCATACCTTTCTATATGCGGTATCTACCTGCCGTTCCAAGTAAATTTGTATGTGCCAAACTCCAAACCTTCAAATGAAATTCTGTTTTGCATGCTCGAATAGCTCATGTATCAACTAGGGTTGTCCGTATCTTCCATGCTAGGCGGGTTATTCTCAAGAGGAGTGGACTCCGCTCGTCACTCACGAGAAAATGGCTGGTCACTGGGATGCCCAGTCCCATGCTTTGTGCAAATCAAATCAAAATAATTGCAAACAAAACTCCCCCGGGACTGTTGTTAGTTGGAGGCACTCATTGTTTCGAGCAAGCCATGGATTGATGCTTATTGGTGGAGGGGGAGTATAAACTTTACCATTCTGTTTGAGAACCGCCTATAATGTGTGTAGCATGGAAGATATCGCCATCTCTCGGTTGTTATGTTGACAATGAAAGTATGCCGCTCAAAATTATCTCTATTTCAAAATCGAGCTCTGGCACCTCTACAAATCCCTGCTTCCCTCTGCGAAGGGCCTATCTATTTACTTTTATGCTGAGTCATCACCCTCTTATTAAAAAGCACCAGCTAGAGAGCACCGCTGTCATTTGCATTCATTACTATTAATTTCTATTGGGTATGACTATGACTGGATCTCTTTTACCATGAATTACAATGTTTAGTCTGTCCTTGATCTTTAAAGATGCTCTGCATTTATGTTTTGCGGTCTCAGAAAGGGCTAGCGAGATACCATCTTGTTATATCATATCATGATTGTTTTGAGAAAGTGTTGTCATCCGAGATTTATTATTATTGCTCGCTAGTTGATTATGTCATTACTTTGCCTATCTGGTGCGCCATTACTATCTGACTTAGTAATGGCGCAGCACATAGAAGTGCGCCATTACTAACAATTTTTTTCAAAAAAAAATTCAGAATTTTTTTTTCAAATTTTTATTAAAAATAAATTTCAATTTTTTTCGTTTTTTTCTTAATCTCGGGTCACTATGGCTTAATCTCAAGTCATATCACACTCCGTGGTCAAACTTCCCGAAAAGTCATCCATCCTCACACTACTCTAGCCCGAGCACGCTTAACTTCGCAGTTCTATCCAACCCCAGCACCAGCTCACTTCACAGGCACTTGTTGATATATCTATCATATCAATCCTATTAAACCTTGTTGATGTCTAGGACTTTGTTCATGTTCATGAGTGTGATGAAATTTTGAAAAAATATGTCAAACTTCCCGGTCATATTACGTATCATATTTTGAAAAAAAATTCCAAATTTTTTTTGAAACCAAATTTTTTTTCGTTACTAGTGGCGCACCTAGCAAATGGTGCGCCACTAGTAAGTTTAATTTTTTTTTCATTTTCCCCCCTCTAGATCTTAAAAGCCTTGTATCTTTCGTTCTGTTAGGTTTTTGGAGATTTTGAAGATGTTGAACGGGGTTTTTCCCCGTTCAATTCGGATGTAACTTTTTGAGTAGATGATTTTTCATATAAAAAACTTTTTAATCCGAGTTCGTATGCAAAAGTTATGCCCATTTTACTAAATTCCAGAGAGATTTTGCAAATAAAGTCGAAATTCATATTTGTAAATTTTCCCAACAACTAGACCACATATCACATGGGAAACTTATTTTTTCTTGACATTTCCATCATTTTATTTTTTTTTTAAACTGAAAAGGCGGTCCACTTGGGGGGGTGCATTTAGCACCAGGGTTACTAATGGCGCACCTGGTGTGTGGTGCGCCATTAGTAGTTTTGAAAAAAAATA
>NC_057811.1:37594360-37627335 GCF_018294505.1 Triticum aestivum | reverse complement strand
GTGCGCCATTACTAGTTAAAACTTTAACTAGTAATGGCGCACTGTCCACTGGTGCGCCGCTACTAACAATTTTTTTTTCAAAACTACTAATGGCGCACGGTGGGTGTGGTGCGCCATTACTATGTCAACTAGTAATGGCGCACTATCCCCTGGTGCGCCACTGCTAACAAATTTTTTTATTTTTTTCAAAACTACTAATGGCGCACCACACACCAGGTGCGCCATTAGTAATATGTCAATAATGGTGCACCTGTATCTGGTGCGCCACTGCTATATAGCAGTGGCGCACCACATACATGGTGCGCCATTAATGTCCATATCAGCTATAGCCCTTTTCCTAGTAGTGTGGTTAGTCATAATCTTTGCTGAAAACTTGAATGCTGGCTTTACATATTTACAACAACAAGAGCAAACAGAGTTTGTAAAAGTTTTTCTTTATCACTTTCAGTTTATCAACTGAATTGCTTGACGACAAGCAAAGGTTTAAGCTTGGGGGAGTTGATACGTCTCCGTCGTATCTACTTTTTCAAACACTTTTGCCCTTGTTTTGGATTCTAACTTGCATGCTTTGAATGGAACTAACCCGGAATGACGCAGTTTTCAGCATAATTGCCATGGTGTTATTTTTGTGCACAAACAAAAGTTCTCGGAATGACCTGAAACTTCACGGAGATTATTTCTGGAAAATATAAAAAATGCTGGCGAAAGAATCAAGGCCAGGGGGCCCACACCCTCCCCATGAGGGTGGGGGGCGCGCCCCCTGCCTCGTGGGCCCCCTGGAGCTCCACCGACCTCAACTCCAACTCCATATATTCGTGTTCGGGTCAAAAAAATCAAAGAGAAAGATTCATCGCGTTTTACGATACGGAGCCGCCGCCAAGCCCTAAACTCTCTCGGGAGGGCTGATCTGGAGTCCGTTCGGGGCTCCGGAGAGGGGAATCCGTCACCATCGTCATCATCAACCATCCTCCATCACCAATTTCATGATGCTCACCGCCGTGCGTGAGTAATTCCATCGTAGGCTTGCTGGACGGTGATGAGTTGGATGAGATTTATCATGTAATCGAGTTAGTTTTGTTAGGATTTGATCCCTAGTATCCACTATGTTCTGAGATTGATGTTGCTATGACTTTGGTATGCTTAATGCTTGTCACTAGGGCCCGAGTGCCATGATTTCGGATCTGAGACTATTATGTTTTCATGAATATATGTGAGTTCTTGATCCTATCTTGCAAGTCTATAGTCACCTACTATGTGTTATGATTCGGCAACCCCGAAGTGACAATAATTGGGACTACTCCCGGTGATGACCGTAGTTTGAGGAGTTCATGTATCCACTATGTGTTAATGCTTTGGTCCAGTACTCTATTAAAAGGAGGCCTTAATATCCCTTAGTTTCCACTAGGACCTCGCTGCCACGGGAGGGTAGGACAAAAGATGTCATGCAAGTTCTTTCCATAAGCACGTATGACTATATTCGGAATACATGCCTACATTACATTGATGAATTGGAGCTAGTTCTGTGTCACCCTATGTTATGATTGTTACATGATGAACCGCATCCGGCATAATTCTCCATCACCGATCCAATGCCTACGAGCTTTTCACATATTTTTCTTCGCTTATTTACTTTTCCGCTGCTACTGTTACAATCACTACAAAACCCAAAAATATTACTTTTGCTACAGTTACCGTTACTTCCATATTACTTTGCTACTAAGTACTTTGCTACAGATAATAAGTTATCCAGGTGTTGTTGAATTGACAACTCAACTGCTAATACTTGAGAATATTCTTTGGCTCCCCTTGTGTCGAATCAATAAATTTGGGTTGAATACTCTACCCTCGAAAACTGTTGCGATCCCCTATACTTGTGGGTTATCAGGGGGACGCAGCACTAGCTCGACCAAGTTTGGATTACAACCCAAATGGTACCACAGAAACATCAGGGGGAAGATAGGGACTGAAAGAGCCAGCTTCAGCATCCCAGTCTAAGAACCCCCGGCCTTCATCCTTGCGACGCACGGTAGACCTCGTTTTCCACCTGCTCGACCCTAGTGTCACAGATAAAATGAAGTAATAATACAGTTAAAATAGAGCGAGTGTCCTCTCTATCATTTCATTTCCAATGTAGATAAAGAAAGTGCTTCTCTTTGTTAATGTATGTTTCATCAACTAGTCCCATTGTTAATGTTTAAGCGTTTCTGCAAACTGGGGTGCTTAATTTTACTTGATCTGCACAAAAATAGAGATTTGAATGTCTCAAGGCCCCTCCTTGTACTACCGCTGTACACTGATGTTCATCACTGGCAAAAGGTGTATCGGGGAGACTTGGGATGATTTCCAGTATGAGGCGTGGCGTACCGTATGAGGCGTCGCAGCGCCCATCTCGCCCTCGCAGCATGGCATACTATGATACTATCGCAATATTTTCTTCTATTTATTTCGCGTGTTTCATCAACTAGTGCCACTATAATGTAATCACTCTTTTTCATTATCTATGCAAACAGGGTTATTCAGCTGCATTTTGGTGGAACTGCACAAATGTATGCAGAGTGCGAGGTGTGCCAAGTAAAAATTACCGACACCAACCATGCTCCATGCACGCATTGGCATCCACCACCACCAGTGGGATGTGTGGCGCTCTCTGTGGATGGATCTTTCTTGGCAGCAAATCCTCTAACCAAATACTAGTAGCTTATATTGGAAGTTTTCTAGGGAGTACTCTTTTCTGAAAGAAGCACCAATCTATTTTTCTTTATTTGTACACAGTGTCACAACTTTGACCCAAAGGTCCAGAGCTATTTAAGGGTGATTGGCGTAGTACTCGGAGACTGATTGTAACCATGATTTTCATTAGCTGTCACACTAATTGTAAGCATGAGCAGGTGGAAGATTAGGTTAGTACGAAGCTTACCTTAAACCCTACCGTCCTCGAAATCTCCCACTCATTGTCAAACCAAGTAAGGATCTCCTTCAACCTGGCTAACTTTGCCTGGTCGCCGCCAGTGATCTGCCTGATTCGGTGCTAGCTTTGGAAGATGGGAGGAGAGACGGTGGTCTTGCAATAGAGAAGAGGGAGAGGCGAGACGGTGGTTTTGGAATGGAAAAGATGGAGAGGAGAGGAGGTGGTTTTGCAATGGAGAAGAGGGTGAGGCGACACGGTGGTTTTGGAATGGAGATGATGGAGAGGAGAGGAGGTGGTTTTGCCATGGAGAAGAGGGAGAGGAGCGTGCGGCAGCGATTTAGGATTGGACGAGAGGGCCGGCGCGCTATGACTGGATCAAAATCAAAATCAATTTACCCTTCAATTAAGAAAGTGACCCCACATTAAGTAGTCTCCCTTTTATTCTGGGTCATAATTGACCATGATTTTCACAAATAAAATATATGTTATACGTTGCAAAAATAATATAATTTGAAAGTACATTCAGATATGAACCAAACGATACAATTTTTGGTGACATGCATTCACATTTTGCTTGTCAAATACAGTACGTGGTCAAACTTTGACCCAAATACGCAAAACAAAAAAAATACTTCCAAGACCAGCGCCGCTCTTCCGCTCTTCTCCTCTTAAACCACCGCCGCTCCTCTCCTGTTGCAATCTAAATCCAGCGCCGCTCCTCTCCTCTTCCATTTCAAAACCACCGCTGTCTGTGTCAAAACCGGCGGATCTCGGGTAGGGAGTCCCGAACTGTGCGTCAAGGATCGATGGTAACAGGAGACGGGGGACACGATGTTTACCCAGGTTCGGGCCCTCTCTATGGAGGTAATACCCTACTTCCTGCTTGATTGATCTTGATGAATATGAGTATTACAAGAGTTGATCTACCACGAGATCATAATGGCTAAACCCCAGAAGTCTATCCTATATGACTATGGTAATGTGTGTATCCTTTCCGGACTAACCCCTCCGGTTTATATAGACACCAGGGGGGATCTAGGGCTTACATGGAGTCGGTTACATAAGAAGGAATCTTCGGCCGCCAAGCTTGCCTTCCACGCCAAGTAGAGTCAAATCCGGACACGGGTACAGTCTTCGGCCTTCATGTCTTCACAGCCCATCAGTCCGGCCCATGGATAACAGGCCGGACGCCCGAGGACCCGTTAATCCAGGACTCCCTCAGTAGCCCCTGAACCTGGCTTCAATGACGAGGAGTCCATCGCACAGATTGTCTTCGGCATTGCAAGGTGGGTTCCCCTTTCCGAACTCCAAGATAGTCTTCAGACGTAATGATTGTGTCCGGACCTGCCACATACACACCATACATAACCGCAGAGAGAATATATATTTTCACATGAGTTCTATCCGCTGACAGCTTTTTTATAACACGGCACCACGTCTGTCCGGTCATAATTTCGAACCATTTTTCATCTGTCGCTCCATGTTTTGAGACGCGGTTGCCATTGGCACATCTTGTCAGAGCAGAGATCGTGTCCCCTTATCGCGGGATTCTCATCAATGCGGGCATGAGTAACCCAACCGTGCCGTTTATACGACCCTTGGGAATAGGCGAGTTTTCAGGGCGAGTGGGAGGCGTTCAATATTCGCTGCCTTTATAAGGGGATAAGGACTCCCTCTTCCTGTCTCTCGCCCTCTCTCTGTCTCCATCTTTCCAATGTTGAGCTCCAGCGCCCAAGTACTCATCTCCTTTCCACTCAAGCAACCATGTCCGGATCCGGAGGTCAGGGCAAGTGGATGGTCTCCTCTGTCAAGGAGGAGGACATTACTGAGCTTAGGGCGGCCGGGTATTTGGCGAAGGAGATCACCCACCGTCTGCCGGCCGAGGGACAAGTCATCCCCACGCTGAAGCCCACTGAGAGGGTAGTATTCATCCCCCATTTCTTCCGCGGGCTAGGGTTTCCGCTCCACCCTTTCGTCCGCGGGCTGGTGTATTATTACGGGATAGATTTTCACGATCTGTCCCCGAATTCCTTCCTCAACATCTCGGCGTTTATCGTCGTGTGCGAGGCCTTCCTCTGCATCCAACCCCACTTTGGGCTGTGGCTCAAAGTCTTCAACGTAAAGCCGAAGGTGGTGGACGGACAACACGCGGAGTGCGGAGGAGCCATGGTGAGCAAGCTACCGAACGTCTCCTGGCCGAAAGGCACTTTTGTGGAGACAGTGAAGGAGTGGCAGAGACAATGGTTCTACATCACAGAACCCCGCGGCACCACCTGGGCCGCGGCTGCCGAATTCCGCTCCGGTGCTCCCACGTGACTCACCTCTTGGGTCGAGAAGAGTCCGGACTGGTGTTCGCCCGATGAGCTGATAGCGTTGCAGACGCGCGTCCAGAGCATGATAGCCAAGGACGTCAAGCTCGTCGATGTGATCCAGGTGATGCTAGCTCACCGGATTCGCCCATGCCAGCGCAGAGGTCGCCCTCTGTGGGATTTCAATCCGAAGAAGCATCGGACCCTGGTGAGGCTCTTCGAGACCACCCACGAAGATGCCTGGAAGTTGCTCTTTAAGGGCAACGAGAAACCGCTAGCCCCGGATTCAGACCGTGGTCACGACTGTAAACACCCCACCAGCGAGGTATGTTACTTTTGACGTATCCCCAGCTTAAATGTTTTGAGGATAATGTCTGAGCTTTTATTATTGCTCTTTCAGGAATGGATGGAGAGGGTGAAGCGGATCCAGTGTCCGGCTCCGCTGCCTGAAGAACCGGTCATCCCGCGCCAAGCGAAGATGCTGGTGCCGGCGCCCTATAAAGCGCCGAAGAAGAAGGCCAAGAAGAAGGCCAGGGGGCCAAGAGTGGCCCCCGTCGCAAGGGCACTCCGGACGTGACGTCCGAAGACGATGAAGCTCATTCCTCTGTCCCTGAAGACAATGATGAGGAAGAGGAGGACGAAGAGGAAAACAACCCTCCCCCTGAGGAGAGGAGGAAGAAGAGGGCGGCTTCGGGGCATCTGGAAGCGGAAACGCCCAAGAAGGGGAAGGGCGCCCCAGCGGTTAATACCGCGTGGGACGTGATACATCTCCGTCGTATCTATAATTTTTGATTGTTCCATGCCAATATTATTCAACTTTCATATACTTTTGGCAACTTTTTATATTATTTTTGGGACTAACATATTGATCCAGTGCCCAGTGCCAGTTCCTGTTTGTTGCATGTTTTTGGTTTCGCAGAATATCCATATCAAATGGAATCCAAATGGGATAAAAACGTACGGAGAATAGTTTTGGAATATTTGGAGAGTTCCGGAAGAAAAATCCACGCGAGACGGTGCCCGAGGTGGCCACGAGGCAGGGGGCGCGCCCCACCCCCTGGGCGCGCCCCTGACCCTCGTGGTCCACCCGTAAGGTGGTTGATGCCCTTCTTCGGCCGCAAGGAAGCTAATTTTTGGTTAAAAAAATCACGGTGAAGGTTTGAGCCCAATCGGAGTTACGGATCTCCGGATATAAAAGAAACGGTGAAAGGGCAGCAGGGCAGAACGCAGAAACAAAGAGAGACAGAGAGACAGATCCAATCTCGGAGGGGCTCTCGCCCCTCCCATGCCATGGAGGCCATGGACCAGAGGGGAAACCCTTCTCCCATCTATGGAGAAGGTCAAGGAAGAATAAGAAGGAGGGGGGCTCTCTCCCCCTCGCTTCCGGTGGCGCCGGAACACCGCCGGGGGCCATCATCATCACCGTGATCTACACCAACACCTCCGCCATCTTCACCAACATCTCCATCACCTTCCCCCCCTCTATCTACAGCGGTCCACTCTCCCGCAACCCGCTGTACCCTCTACTTGAACATGGTGCTTTATGCTTCATATTATTATCCAATGATGTGTTGCCATCCTATGATGTCTGAGTAGATTTTCGTTGTCGTATTGGTGGTTGATGAATTTCTATGATTGATTTAATTTGCTTGTGGTTATGTTGCTGTCCTTTGGTGCCCATCATATGAGCGCGCGCGTGGATCACACCATAGGGTTAGTTGTATGTTGATAGGACTATGTATTGGAGGGCAAGGGTGACAGAAGCTTCAGCCTAGCATAGAAATTGATGCATACGGGATTGAAGGGGGACCAATATATCTTAATGCTATGGTTGGGTTTTACCTTAGTGAACGTTAGTAGTTGCGGACGTTTGCTAATAGTTCCAATCATAAGTGCATAGAATTCCAAGTCAGGGATGACATGCTAGCAGTGGCCTCTCCCACATAATACTTGATGTCGGTCTAGTAAAGTATTCAATTGCTTAGGGACAATTTCGCAACTCCTACCACCACTTTTCCACACTCGCTATATTTACTTTAGTTGTGTCTTTACTTTAACAGCCCCTACTTTTTATTTACGCTCTCCTTATTTTCTTGCAAACCTATCCAAAAACACCTACAAAGTACTTCTAGTTTCATACTTGTTCTAGGTAAAGCGAACATCAAACGTGCGTAGAGTTGTATCGGTGGTCGATAGAACTTTAGGGAATATTTGTTCTACCTTTAGCTCCTCGTTGGGTTCGACACTCTTACTTATCGAAAGAGGCTACAATTGATCCCCTATACTTGTGGGTTATCAAGACCTTTTTCTGGCGCCGTTGCCGGGGAGCAATAGCATGGGGTGAATATTCTCGTGTGTGCTTGTTTGCTTTATCACTAAGTAATTTTCATTTGCTGTTCTTAGTTGTTTTGTATCTTTAGTTATGGGTAGGAAACGCAAAATACCAAAAAAAATTAGTTTTACCTACTGAACCAATGGTTGAAGAACCACTCAAAATATATCACACTCCTGAAGCTTATTACTTGGATCATCTTCAATCCCTATATGCTCGTGCTGAAACCCCAACTAGCTTAGTTGAGGGCAAATCTTTAGATGAGCATGCATGTTATGTGCGACACCGTATATCTAAAAAAGGGAAACTTTTACTGGGTCAAATTCATCGTTTGCAATGCTATGCTTGGAATTTATGTTATATATATGATTTTACTTGTTGTTCTGAAAACCCTAAGAAACACCTTCCCTACCAATGTGAGTTTATTGATAATGGAATCTTATCTTCGTATGCTAAAGGTGTTTATAGTTACTATGATGTTCAACAAATTGAAGAATTTGTTGCTTTTAAGGGTGCTTATGAAATTGCTTCTTTGATTGAAAAGTATGGTGCTACTCTTTACAAATCTGAAAAATTTGCCATACTTAAATATTGCTATGATAATTATGCTTCTAATGCCTATGTTGAACCATATATTGAGGACTACTCCGCTGTCCAAGAAGAGACTAATATTTTGCAGGAGTCTATGGAAGAAGAAATTGATGAAACTGTGATCTCATTGGATGAAAAAGATGAGGAGGAGAGTGAAGAACAAAAGGAGGAAGAGCGGATTATCTACCCGTGCCCACCTTCTAATGAGAGTAACTCTTCAACTCATACATTGTTTAATTTCCCTTCGTGATTACCGAAGGATGATTGCTATGATGATTGTTATGATCCCATTGATTCTCTTGATATATCCCTTTTTGATGATGCTTGCTATGCTTGTGGCCAAGATGCCAATATGGATTATGCTTATGGAGATGAACTTGCTATAGTTCCTTATGTTAAACATGAAATTGTTGTTATTGCGCCCACGCATGATAGTCCTATTATCTTTTTGAATTCTCCAAACTACACTATATCGGAGAAGTTTGCCCTTATTAAGGATTATATTGATGGGTTGCCTTTTACCGTTGCACATGATGATTTTGATAGATATAATATGCATGTGCTTGCTTCTCCTACTTGCAATTATTATGAGAGAGGAACTATATCTCCACCTCTCTATGTTTCCAACATGATAAAGTTGCAAGAAACTGTTTATACTATGCATTGGCCTTTACTAGGTGTGCATGAATTGTCCTTTTATGACATGCCGATGCATAGGAAGAGAGTTAGACTTCGTCATTGCTTGATATATGTTACTTTGTGCTCACTACTAAATTACAAATCATTGTTAATTAAAATTGGCTTTGATATACCTTGGGATCCGGGTGGATTCACTACTTGAGCACTATATGCCTAGCTTAATGGCTTTAAAGAAAGCGCTGCCAGGGAGACAACCCGGAAGTTTTAGAGAGTCATTTATTTCTGTTGAGTGCTTTCATATAGTTTAAAAACAACAAAAATAAAGAGGGGAACCTAAAACTTTTTCAAAAAGAAAAGTGAAAGTGAGAAAGACAAGCATTGTTAAAGTGGGAGAGCTCCTTGAACTTTGTTCATGCTCACGGAAACTTTGCGAATCTTGATTACAGAAACTTTTCAACAAAAAAATTATCCCCTTGTATTATAAAAATAATGTGCCAAGGTTTGCGTTTAGGATGTTTACAATGCTTGTTGGTTTGTACGGTGCAGGACAGAAACTTTGTCTGTAGTGCGCGATTTTTAATTTTTTACTGGAACGTCAAACGGTTCTGATTCTTTTTGCACTGTCTTTATATACAATTTTTTTATTTTTCCCAATTTTGGAAGAATTTTTCAAGTAACAGAAGTATGGTGAATTTTCATATTATTACAGACTGTTCTGTTTTAGACAGATTCTGTTTTTGATGCATAGTTTGCTTGTTTTGATGAAACTATCAATTTATATCAGTGGATTAAGCCATGAAAAATTTATATTACAGTAGAAACAATGCAAAAATAAAATATGAATTGGTTTGCAACAGTACTTAGAGTAGTGATTTTCTTTATTATACTAACGGATCTTACCGAGTTTTCTGTTGAAGTTTTGTGTGGATGAAGTGTTCGATGATCGAGGAGGTCTCAATGTGAGAAGAAGGAAGAGAGGCAAGAGCTCAAGCTTGGGGATGCCCAAGGCACCCCAAGTAAATATTCAAGGAGACTCAAGCATCTAAGCTCGGGGATGCCCCGGAAGGCATCCCCTCTTTCTTCAACAAGTATCGGTATGTTTTCGGATTCGTTTCATTCATGCGATATGTGCAAATCTTGGAGCGTCTTTTGCATTTAGTTTTCATTTTTCTTTTATGCACCATGCTGGTATGAGTTCGTCCTTGGTTGATTTATAGAATGCTCTTTGCACTTCACTTAAATCTTTTGAGTATGGCTTTATAGAATGCTTCATGTGCTTCACTTATATCATTTGAAGGTTGGATTGCCTGTTTCTCTTCACTTAGACAACCGCCATTTGTAGAATGCTCTTTTGCTTCACTTATATTTGTTAGAGCGCGGGCATATCTTTTGTAGAAAGAATTAAACTCTCTTGCTTCACTTATATCTATTTAGAGAGATGACAGGAACGGGTCATTCACATGGTTAGTCATAGAATCCTACATAAAACTTGTAGATCACTGAATATGATATGTTTGATTCCTTGCAATAGTTTTGCGATATAAAGGTGGTGATATTAGAGTCATGCTAGTTGAGTAATTGTGAAATTGAGGAATACTTGTGTTGAGGTTTGCAAGTCCCGTAGCATGCACGTATGGTGAACAATTATGTAACGAAGTCGGAGCATGATGTGTTCTTTCATTGCTTTCCTTATGAGTGGCGGTCGGGGACGAGCGATGGTCTTTTCCTACCAATCTATCCCCC
Source organism: Triticum aestivum (assembly GCF_018294505.1). NCBI lineage: Eukaryota > Viridiplantae > Streptophyta > Magnoliopsida > Poales > Poaceae > Triticum > Triticum aestivum. Next base: position 37,616,813 of record NC_057811.1, on the reverse strand, counting down.
TAGAGGCATGCGTAGTAGTACTTTGCTTCGAGGGCTAATAAACTTTTGCAATAAGTATATGAGTTCTTTATGACTAATGTGAGTCCATGGATTATACGCACTCTCACCCTTCCATCATTGCTAGCCTCTTCGGTACCGTGCATTTCCCTTTCTCACCTCGAGAGTTGGTGCAAACTTCGCCGGTGCATCCAAACCCCGTGATACGATACGCTCTATCACACATAAGCCTTATTATATCTTCCTCAAAACAGCCACCATACCTACCTATCATGTCATTTCCATAGCCATTCCGAGATATATTGCCATGCAACTTCCATCATCATCATATACATGACTTGAGCATTTATTGTCTTATTGCTTTGCATGATCGTAAGATAGCTAGCATGATGTTTTCATGGCTTGCCCGTTTGATGGCATTGCTACGCTAGATCATTGCACATCCCGGTACACCACCGGAGGCATTCATATAGAGTCATATCTGTGTTCTAGTATCGAGTTGTAATATTGAGTTGTAAGTAAATAAAAGTGTGATGATCATCATTATTAGAGCATTGCCCCAGGGAGGAAAGGATGATGGAGACTATGATTCCCCCACAAGTCGGGATGAGACTCCGGACGAAAAACAAAGAGAGAGAGAGAAAGGCCAAAAAAGAGAAGGCCTAAAAAACAAAAAAAAACAAAAAAAATGAGAGAAAAAGAGAGAAGGGGCAATGTTACTATCCTTTTACCACACTTGTGCTTCAGAGTAGCACCATGTTCTTCATATAGAGAGTCTCTTGAGTTATGACTTTCATATACTAGTGGGAATTTTCATTATAGAACTTGGCTTGTATATTCCGATGATAGGCTTCCTCAAATGCCCGAGGTCTTCATGAGCAAGCAAGTTGGATGCACACCCACTTAGTTTTTAGTTTGAGCTTTCATACACTTATAGCACTAGTGCATCCATTGCATGGCAATCCCTGCTCCTCACATTGACATCAATTGATGGGCATCTCCATAGCCCGTTGATTAGCCGCGTCGATGTGAGACATTCTCCTTTTTGTCTTCTCCACATAACCCCCATCATATTCTATTCCACCTATAGTGCTATGTCCATGGCTCAGGCTCATGTATTGCGTGAAAGTTGAAAAGGTTTGAGAACATCGAAAGTATGAAACAATTGCTTGGCTTGTCATCGGGGTTGTGCATGATGTGAATATTTTGTGTGGTGAAGATGGAGCATAGCCAGACTATATGATTTTGTAGGGATAACTTTCTTTGGCCATGTTATTTTGAAAAGACATGATTGCTTTGTTAGTAGGCTTGAAGTATTATTGTTTTTATGTCAAATGATAGAGTATTGCTTTGAATCACTCGTATCTTAATATTCATGCCATGATTAGACATATGATCAAGATTATGCTAGGTAGCATTCCACATAAAAAATTATCTTTTTTATCATTTACCTACTCGAGGAGGAGCAGGAATTAAGCTTGGGGATGCTGATACGTCTCCGTCGTATCTATAATTTTTGATTGTTCCATGCCAATATTATTCAACTTTCATATACTTTTGGCAACTTTTTATATTATTTGTGGGACTAACATATTGATCCAGTGCCCAGTGCCAGTTCCTGTTTGTTGCATGTTTTTGGTTTCGCAGAATATCCATATCAAACGGGATCCAAACGGGATAAAAACGGACGCAGAATATTTTTGGAATATTTGGAGAATTCCGGAAGAAAAATCCACGCGAGACGGTGCCCGAGGTGGCCATGAGGCAGGGGGCGCGCCCCACCCCCCTGGGCGCGCCCCTGACCCTCGTGGTCCACCCGTAAGGCGGTTGATGCCCTTCTTCGGCCGCAAGAAAGCTAATTTTTGGTAAAAAAATCACGGTGAAGGTTTCAGCCCAATCGGAGTTACGGATCTCCGGATATAAAAGAAACGGTGAAAGGGCAGCAGGGCAGAACGCAGAAACAGAGAGAGACAGAGAGACAGATCCAATCTCGGAGGGGCTCTCGCCCCTCCCACGCCATTGAGGCCATGGACCAGAGGGGAAAACCTTCTCCCATCTATGGATAAGGTCAAGGAAGAAGAAGAAGGAGGGGGGCTCTCTCCTCCTTGCTTCCGGTGGCGCCGGGACACCGCCGGGGGCCATCATCATCACCGCGATCTACACCAACACCTCCGCCATCTTCACCAACATCTCCATCACCTTCCCCCCCTCTATTTACAGCGGTCCACTCTCCCGCAACCCGCTGTACCCGCTACTTGAACATGGTGCTTTATGCTTCATATTATTATCCAATGATGTGTTGCCATCCTATGATGTCTGAGTAGATTTTCGTTGTCTTATCGGTGGTTGATGAATTGCTATGATTGATTTAATTTGCTTGTGGTTATGTTGCTGTCCTTTGGTGCCCATCATATGAGCGCGCGCATGGATCACACCATAGGGTTAGTTGTATGTTGATAGGACTATGTATTGGAGGGCAAGGGTGACAGAAGCTTCATCCTAGCATAGAAATTGATGCATACGGGATTGAAGGGGGACCACTATATCTTAATGCTATGGTTGGGTTTTACCTTAATGAACGTTAGTAGTTGCGGATGCTTGCTAATAGTTCCAATCATAAGTGCATAGAATTCCAAGTCAGGGATGACATGCTAGCAGTGGCCTCTCCCACATAATACTTGCTATCGGTCTAGTAAAGTAGTCAATTGCTTAGGGACAATTTCGCAACTCCTACCAGCAATTTTCCACACTCGCTATATTTACTTTAGTTGTGTCTTTACTTTAACAGCCCTTACTTTTTATTTACGCTCTCTTTATTTTCTCGCAAACCTATCCAAAAACACCTACAAAGTACTTCTAGTTTCATACTTGTTCTAGGTAAAGCGAACGTCAAGCGTGCGTAGAGTTGTATCGGTGGTCGATAGAACTTTAGGGAATATTTGTTCTACCTTTAGCTCCTCGTTGGGTTCGACACTCTTACTTATCGAAAGAGGTTACAATTGATCCCCTATACTTGTGGGTTATCAGGACGTTGACAGTAGTCCGGAACGACGCCCCCGCACTAAGCCCCAGGCCGCATCGTAAGTGAAATGGCTCGTCCATGCGCACACCCAGCCCTTTCTCTTCATTATTTTAACATAGTTAGCTGTACTATTGCAGTCCGGCCCGTGACCTCATCCAGCGATCTTCATCCGGGGGTTCGCTGGCTCCGTCGGAGATGGCGAGCATGTCGCCACCGCCTGCCTATTCCCCCGGGGCCAAGGACGACACGGAGGTGTTGTCCCGGAGGATCGCTCCAAACCGGGGAGGAGCCTAGGACGCTGTCCGGGAGGCGCCACGAGGCGAGACCTCCACTGCCAGACACATGGGGGAGCCGGGCCCCACGGAGACTGGCGAAGAGGGCCGCATCCAGTTCGGCCCTCAGCCGAATATGATTCCGGAGACTCATATAGCTCCGGAGTCAGGCTAGCAGCCCCCTTTGAAGGAGGGGGGTGCGCCGCTTCCACCGGTGGCCCCCGTCCATCCAGGGGCGCCGGATAACCTGATGGAGGCGCTACGAGGCGCCTCCGTCGTGGACAAGCACCATGTCCTTATGGGTGCGGTGATCGAGAAGGTTCAGTCCGCCAAGAGCAGACTGAATGAAGCTTGCAGCAACCTGTTGACAGGTTTTGAGGTAAGAAAGAGAAAAACCCCGTGTAGACCATAGCCCCTGAGACACTGTCCGGTGTTCGGCGAGAAGAACCGGACATAGGATCAATCCTTAGTTATAGGAGACTGACTGAATATGTATCGATAAGCAGGCGTCACTGTTGGCCGCGACCTCGCATGCTGTCGAGGTCTCTGAACTGAAGCAGAGGCTGGAGCGGACCGAGAACGAGCTCGGCGAGGTTAAAATTTGGCTCCAGGAGAAGCAAGGTGAGTGACGACTTGCTATGTGTTCGGAAAAGAATAAGCGTTGTATATTGACAGCGGTGTCATGATATGTGCAGGAGCCGCGACCGAGGTCGAGGCCCTGAGGAAGGCCCAGGGCGAGGCCAAGGAGAAGGCTGTCCAGCAGCAAGCCGCCTGTAAGAAGCTCAAGGCCCGGGTCAAAGAAGTCCAGCAGGAGCTCCAGGATGCGGTTAAAAAATGTGAGACCTTGGAGAATGATCCGTCGGCTCAATGGGCCAAACTCACCAAGGCTCGCGAAAGCGCGGAGACCGCACGGAATGAGGCCCAAGCCGCCCTCCAGGAGATCCAGGAGGCCAAGAAGATCACGGCGGGTAAGGCATTTAAGATGCAAAGCAAGTATGCGGAGAAGCAGTACCTTTTACTAACCCGGGTTCGGAGTTCCCCAGGGGCTTTCGCTGATTTACCACGCAGTGTATCGGATGCCGTGGAGTTCTATCGAGCCGGAGGAGGGGGTTCTATGGAGAAGCTCTTCTGGTCGCAATATGCGGTGTCAGAGCCTCCCGTGTCCTTCACCGATTAGCTGAAACAGCTGGTGGAGCTGCACAGGGTGGACGAATTAGCCATGAAGGATTTGACAATCCGGCTATGGCCAGCCGAAGCTATGCCTGGCAGCTACTTCGGACTCATGAGGCGGATGGTGAGCGCCTGTCCTCGGCTGGACGTCGTCAAGCGCTCCGCCTGTATTGAAGGTGCCCGTATGGCCTTTGCTCGCTGTAAGATGTGGTGGGCGAAGATGAACACCATTGAAGTTGCCAGCGGGCCGCCGGAGGGCAAGGAGCACCGCACACCCGAGCGATATTTTGCGGATGTCGTAGAAGGGTCTCGACTTGTAGCGGCGCAATGTTCGCAGGACATTGTATTTGAATGAATGTATTCATGTTGCCTTTACCTTTTATTATGAAGACAAAGCCTGTTTTTGTAATGTAATTTTATTGTGCTTTTAATTGTCTCCGGTGCGGCCGTGTTGCATGTAATCTGAGGGTTGGCCAGTCGTCGGCTTCTGCCCTCACGTAGGTAGTACGGAGGTGTTCGGGATGGAATCTAAACAATCTTGATCCAATTTCATGGTCCTTGAAGGAGTTGTTTAGCGCAACGAACAAGGCAATCAGACTATACGGCTTAAACGCCCTCACTTAGCCATAGGAGTTTTATAATAAAGCATGGGTGCAGCCCCTGGTTTAAACCAGAGTGCTGTCAGCATCTGATCGGGAAGTGCCGATCTCTCGCATAACGCGGAAAAAATCTCCAACGATTTGTAACCCTCGGACAGCTGACCGGCTCTCGCCATATCATGGCAGTCAGTTTTCGGCTTTCTCTATTGAGGTGCTCATCTGGTCAAGGTCAGGGCACAATCGCAGTAGTTCTCCCTTTACTACCCTAGCCGATTCAGCGGAACGTATTGTCGCAAGCACAGGAGTCGGGCAACCCAACTATTGACCAAAGACATGATTCGGAGCCAATGCATATAATGCTAAATTCGGGGTGCCGAACTTATCTATAAGAAGTGTTCGGACTTTGCTGCAGTATTTTTGGACGATGGGGAGCCCCTGGCGAATATGAGACGTACCAGATTGTACGGATGCGATCGATAAATCGAAGTAAAAATGAAGTAAGAAACGAAAACCACAGAAACTGGGCCGCAAACCATTTTCATTATAACTGTATGGATACGTCAAGGCGTATCCTGTACAAAAAGTGTGATAAGCATCCGGGCTATTTAACATGCCGGAATTAAGGGGGCGCAGCGTGCGGGTCCTGAGAAATAAGTAGAAATACCGTCAAGAAGAACGTGTAGAGGTTACCCTACGCACTTATGCTGCTTGCCGTCTTTGTATGTCGATCCTTCAAAAGGACTGGTTATCAGGCACACGGGAAAAGGAACCTAAAACAAAAGGAAAAAAGGGTGAAAGTATGTGTGAGTCCGGGGTCGGTCAGGCCGTACCGTGGACCACAAGCGGTGCCTCCGTCGATGCCCATGGGATTTTGAGTGCATAATTATGTGCGCATGGTACGACTGCCACTACTCGATCAGGGCTGGGATGGATGCCGAATTGCTAGTCAAGCTCTTGACGGGCGGAGTTGTCTTGTGGCAGCGTAGTCTGGACCTTCTTGACGGTGTCCGTGGGCTCGGCAGCCGGATTGCGGATCTGCTTGAAAAGGTCGTTCTGTACTTCTGCTGCTAGGGCGGCGGTGTGCTCCTCTGTACGGAGGGAGCGTTTCGTATTTCCATTAACTGTTATGACGCCGCGTGGACCGGGCATCTTGAGCTTGAGGTAAGCATAGTGTGGGACCGCGTTGAATCTAGCGAACGCGGTTCGTTCGAGCAGTGTGTGGTAGCCACTGCGGAAGGGGACGATATCGAAGTTTAACTCTTCGCTTTGGAAGTTGTCCGGTGAGCCGAAGACCACCCCCAGCGTGATTGAGCCCGTGCAGCGAGCCTCAACGCCTGGTATGACTCCTTTAAAGGTAGTCTTTGTGGGCTTGATTCGTGAGGGATTAATGCCCATCTTCCGTACTGTATCCTGGTAGAGCAGGTTGAGGCTGCTTCCACCATCCATCAGGACTCGTGTTAGGTGGAATCCGTCCATGATTGGGTCGAGGACCAGTGCGGCCGAGCCGCCATGGCGGATACTAGTTGGATGATCTTGACGATCGATATCGGAAATGACGACCACGGATTGAATTTTGGGGCGACTGGCTCTACCGCATAGGTGTCCCTGAGTGCCCGCTTGCGCTCCTTTCTGGGGATGTGCGTGGTGTATATCATGTTCACCGTTTTGACTTGAGGGGGAAATTTCTTCTGCCCACCGGTGTTCGGCTCCCAGGGCTCTTCGTCCTCGTCCTCACTTTGTGATCCCTTTTCTTTGTTTTCGGCATTTAACTTGCCAGCCTGTTTGAAGACCCAACAATCTCTGTTGGTGTGATTGCCTTGTTTGTCTGGGGTGCCGTGTATCTGGCACGGACGGTCGAGTATGCAGTCCAGGCTGGAAGGTCCCTCATTGTTCCTCTTGTAGGGCTTCTTCCGTTGGCTGGACTTGGAGCCGCTGAATCCGGCGTTCACCGTGGTGTCGTCGGTGTTATCGCCATTGCTTCGGCATTTGTGTCTATTGCGCCGGAGCTTGCCGGTGCTGTTCTTGGCCTTAGAGGGGCCAGCCTTGTTGGTTGTGCTTTTGCTTCGGGCCAGCCAGCTGTCTTCACCCGCGCAAAAGCGGGTCATGAGTGCTGTGAGGGCTGCCATGGATTTCGGCTTTTCTTGGCCGAGGTGGCGGGCGAGCCATTCGTCACGGATGCTGTGTTTAAAGGCTGCTAGGGCTTCGGTGTCCGGACAGTCAACGATCTGGTTCTTTTTGGTTAGGAACCTAGTCCAGAATTTTCGGGCTGATTCTCCTGGTTGTTGAACTATGTGGCTTAAGTCGTCGGCATCGGGTGGCCGGACATATGTACCTTGGAAGTTGTCGAGGAAGGCTTCTTCCAAGTCCTCCCAGCTGCCGATGGAGTTCTCAGGAAGACTATTTAGCCAGTGTCGACCTGGTCCTTTGAGCTTTAACGGGAAGTTTTTGATAGCGTGGAGGTCATCTCCTCGGGCCATGTGGATGTGGAGAATAAAATCTTTGATCCACACTGCGGGATCGGTTGTTCCGTCGCATGATTCAATATTGACAGGCTTGAACCCCTCGAGGAATTCGGGATCCAGCACCTCATCTATGAAGCAGAGAGGGTGTGCGGCGCCTCTATAGCAAGCCGCGTCAGGGCGCACCTCCGACGAAGTCCGTCTGTGGTTATCGGCCCGGGTATGATTAATTTTATCGCGTCCGAATAGGTAGCTGTCATCCTGAGTAGGGAAGCGTCCTCGCGATCCGTATATGGTTCTGGTGTGTCCTGCTCTACTTTCCAATTCCTGCCGATGATCGTATGTATGGTCCCGAGCTAGTCTGTCCCTGTGTTTGCGAGGTGGTGGGGCGGGCTGTTGTTCGGCCTGAGTTGCCGTTTTATCCCGACCGCGGGGTGGTCGGTCTGCCGCACTATCCCGACCACGTGGTGGTCGGTCCGCCATGCGCGAGGAAGATATGGGATCTGGTGCCTCCTCATCGAACTGAGGTAGCAGTCTGCGCTTTGGGTAACTCTTGGCTGGGCGCTTGAGGCCGTATTCTTCGGCTGCCAGGACGTTGGTCCATCTATCAATGAGTAGGTCTTGATCTGCTTGGAGCTGCTGCTGCTTTTTCTTTAGGCTTCTGGCTGTAGCTATGATCTGGCGCTTAAAGCGCTCCTGCTCGAGGGGTGCGTTAGGAAAGATGAAGTCCTCATTGCCAAGGCTCTCATCATCCTCGGAGGGTGGACGATAACTATCATCATCCGGGTCATTGGGTGTGGCCTGTTTATCAGGGTTAACTTGCTTGTTGTCTTGCTTATCCTGTTCGGATGCGGCTCCAACAGGGTATTCATTGTTTTCGGCGTCGCCTGGAGTACTGTTTTCTCCGATGCCAGTGTTGCCTTCTTTTGAGCGACGAGGCTTAGAGCGGCGTTTAGGGCGCCGGCGCCTAGACTGAGTTTCGCTGTGTTTATTCGCATCTGGCTCTTCTTTGTCGTCGCCAGATCCTTTAGGTGTATCAACCATGTACACGTCGTATGAAGAGGTGGCCGTCCAACGTCCAGTGAATGGCGGGTCTTGGCCTTGCTCCTTGTCGGCATCGTCGTCTATACCGTCGATGTCTTCGGAGCCATAGTCGAGCTCGTCGGTTAAGTCCTCGACGGTAGCTATGAAGTGGGTGGCGGGTGGGAAGCAAAATTCCCCATCATCAGCCTCTAACTCGAACCGAAGATAGTTCGGCTGCGAGTCCTTCTCCAAGGACAAATTCTTTAGAGAGTTCAGCACATCGCCCAAAGGCGAGTGCTGGAAAACGTCAGCGGCGCTGAATTCGAAGACTGATAACCGATCTAGCTCGGTGTCCGCAGGCGTACACGGTCCAGAACTTATAGCCGGAGACGAATCCGAAGTTCCGTTAAAGCAAATGTTGCAGTGTCTTGACTCTGTGTGCGGCTCCAACGCCGCGGACCCTACGTCTTTGGATGGCACGATCTGCTCTGGTTCTAAGGCCGTGGGAGCAACAGGAACCATCTCCTGGGTGTGATCCGATGACAGGTTTAAGTCATGTTCATCGGAGCGAGGGGGAGCGATCGCCGCTGTCTCAAATCCATTGAAGATCAAGTCTCTACGGATATCCGCAACGTAGTTCAAGCTTCCAAATCTGACCGGATGGCCAGGGGCGTAGCTGTCGACCTGCTCCAGATGGCCAAGCGATTTGGCCCGCAGTACGAAGCCGCCAAACGCAAAGACCTGTCCGGGGAGGAAGGTTCCTCCTTGGACAGTGTCGTTATCGACGATTGAAGGGGCCATCAAACCTTTTGTCGACGGCACAGTGGAACTCTCAATGAACTCACCAATGTCGGTGTCAAAACCGGCGGATCTTGGGTAGGGGGTCCCGAACTGTGCGTCAAGGATCGATGGTAACAGGAGACGGGGGACACGATGTTTACCCAGGTTCAGGCCCTCACTATGGAGGTAATACCCTACTTCATGCTTGATTGATCTTGATGAATATGAGTATTACAAGAGTTGATCTACCACGAGATCGTAATGGCTAAACCCTAGAAGTCTAACCTATATGAATATGGTAATGTGTGTATCCTTTCCGGACTAACCCCTCCGGTTTATATAGACACCAGGGGGGATCTAGGGCTTACATGGAGTCGGTTACATAAGAAGGAATTTTCGGTCGCCAAGCTTGCCTTCCACGCCAAGTAGAGTCCAATCCAGACACGGGTACAGTCTTCGGCCTTCATGTCTTCACAGCCCATCAGTCCGGCCCATGGATAACAGGCCGGACGCCCGAGGACCCCTTAATCCAGGACTCCCTCAGCCGCCCCTCCTCTCCTGTTCCAATCCAAAACCAGCGTCGCCCCTCTCCTGTTCTAAACCAAAACCAGCGCTGCTACTCTCCTCTTCCATTCAAAAACTACCGCCGGCGAGTGAAGGTGCTGTTGAGAAGTAGATCGATGGAGGAGTACAACCGATACGTGAGGATCGCCGATGGCGACCCTGTGAAGCTAGCTAGGATGTTGGAGATACAGTCTTGGTTTGACAACAAGGACCAACTAGCGGCGACGGCGACATCCATGGCCAAATATCTGCAACAGAGCGAAAAGGCGGCGATACTCTCGGAGGGAGTCGCGCGGGAGTACATAGAGCTGCTCCTCTGGGCCATGGAGCAAACAGATTCACCGAATCCGATCGTGAGGGAGCGATGGTGGGAGTATCGATCCCAGATGGAGCATCCACCAGAGATTGAAGGATCGAGCATTTACAGGGTGCCGTTTGTGAGGGTGTCGTGCCAGAGCGAGCCAGTGGAGTCTTCGTCGACCGAACCCAACTGCAAGATGTAAAAACAGTTGGCCCGACAACGCTTCCCCGCCATCCTCTCCCGCGCCGTTCACATCATCTCACAGGGCGGCTGTCTGCCGCCGAGGAATAGGAGGGATTGGCCGCCAGACCAATAGTCGGGCAGGTTGTGAATTGTCAGGAGGAGCTTAGGTTGTTAGTATTTGCAGGTTGTGAATTGTGTTTTGTGTTGTGTATTTTGGGAGTACTTTCAGATATGAATGTCTTTTGAATTTGAAATTTGCAGTATTGAGCATATGAAGTATTTTATGAATTCTAGAGATCTATTTTTAGCACTTAAAAATGTAGTTTCATAGGAGTATAAAAGTGCAGACAATGTGATTCTCGAAGAAGAAACTGCAAGTTTCAGTTTCAAATAAGAAACTCCAAGTTCAGTTTCAGATAAGAAACTACAACTTTCAGAGGCAGAGCATTTATATTAACACGGCCTTTTCAAACAGTGTTAACGTCATGCTGGAAGTTTTATTCATGGTCGAAACTGGAACTACCAGCCAGTTAAAATCATGCTGATCAACATTCATGCATAGCACATCTTCATATGATGCACAGTCAAAAAGATATTCTATTTTCAAGATGCCCACACAATGTCGAGTGTGTGAAAAACAGAGAAAACGAGGGACGAAGTTTTGGAAAGTGTTGGACGTGGTGTGCGTAGATGACAATTGGGACCCACATGTCAATAAAGGCAGAGGCAAAAAATTTGGAGATATTTTCTCTGCACAGGTGGAATCGAACCCGGGCGGAACAGCTGTCGGGTAGTGTCACTCGGCCACTAGGCTAGTTCAGTTGTTTCGTTTCTAATAAGGCACTTCCTCAGGTGGTCGGATCTCCTCCTGCGCCTTTGTGCGCTCGCCGCGACGCCGCTGTCTGCCGTTGTGAACATGCTGAACAAACGAGAGGAATATGGAGAGGACTGTACGTGGACAGGCGGACAGTCGGGACCCACCAGGTCTATGGCCATACGCAAGCAAGTGCCTCATCGAAAAAATACTTCCTCCTAATGCTATACTGACGTTGGGGCCCACGGGTTTGTCAACATAGTTACATATTTTTAGGTGCTTCAATGTAGTTACTATAGGAGATAAATTCACAACAAAGCCGGAGAGCTGGCAGGTATCATTTATTATCACTGGGGCAGCAAGTATCAGCTGGGTTTCGGGCTGCCCCGTCTAGGCTTTCTTTTTTAACATGCGCAGCCCACGACCTCGGATGGCAGGCCTATGGACCTCCATCCGAGGTTTTATTTTTCCTGAAACATCGGCAGCCCAATTTATGTATTTTTTTGAAGAAAACGTAGTGGTCTGTTCTATTTTTCTATATAAGAATAGGAACGCCTGGTCCAACTTATGTTTCCCTTCTAACTATATTATATATATTTAAATTATTTTATATGTTATTATATATTATTGTTATTGTCATCATATATTTAACAGATACTTACATATGTAAGAAAACAATATCCCACATATTATTAACTTATAAAAATAATTTCTTAACAATAAAATCCTGGATTTGTTTTTGGCAACGAAAATCCTGGTGATTGTGTACAGAAGCTTGGTAAGATTTAAGGACCAGTGTAATAATAAATCACTTATTATTTAAATATATATATATATATATAACAAAATGCTCAGCCCCTATTTATTTTTTGATAACATTGCTGCGCCCACCCCAACATTATAATTAGAATAAGCCCAGCAAAATCGTGTATTTCGAGAAAGTGCAAACGGCCTGTAATTTTTTAGGAAAAACATAAATGGGCCGCATGGAAGCTACATTATTTGTTCACCCAGCCCAGCTAATGGACTGTAATTCAAAAAAAAGATCAAATGGACTATAAATTCTACCCCGCAAAAAAAGACTATAATTCTGAAAATATGGGTTGAATACGTGCCACATTTTTGGAGGCTGAAATGTGTGCCAATAGGTCGAAGCCAATGCAAGTCGTTGTCAACTTAGTCAACAAATGATTCTGACATCGTTAGCCATTGGATTTACATCCAACGACCCGCATCCATCTTTAATCTCTCGTCTTCTTCCTCCAGCGCCGCCGGGACCACCTGCTCCCGCCTCCTGCTGCTAGCAGCTCTGCTAAGCACGCTTCGCTGTGAAGCACTACTCCACCGTTGGCCAGGCCATCCCGCCACCCCTCCACACCTCCTGTTCTTCTCCACCGACTGCCGAACCACACCACACCAGAACCAGTTATCCCTCGTACACCTCTCCGTCTGCGACTCTATTCCCGCGTCTTCCCATCTCCGGCTTGTTGCTGTCCGGGGCCTCGCCGTCGTCCACCACCTTGGATGCGCTCGGCGCGGAGTGGTCAACGAACGACACCATCAGAAGTAGACTGTGCGTGGAGAGGCTGACAGCTGGGTCCACGGCCGCACGCAAGGAAATGCCTCCTTATTACACGCAAAATAATGATTCCTCCACCTGACAGCTGGGACCCACCGGAAGGGCCTCTGTATTTCGCGAAAAACGTTCCCACCGCTGACAGGTCGGACCCACCAGCTATATCTTCGCACGCAAGGAAGTGCCTCCTTATTACGCACACAAAAATGAATACCCCCTGCTAGCTGGGACCCACAATAGTGGGAGGCTGACTTGTGGGCCAACTAAGTTGACGGGGACGGAGGGCTTTGTCAACTTAGTCAATATGAACGATTCTAGCTCCAGTGACCATACGATGTCCATCCAACGGTCGTAGTGCTTCTTCAACCTCTGGTCTTCTTGCTCCAGCCGCCCAAAGCAGCGCCGGTCGTGCCTCGTGCTCCTGCCTCCCATGGCCGGCTGCGATGCCGCGGAGGCCTCACCGGCCCCTACTACTCCCACCGCTTGCCAGGCCATCCCTCTACTCACCCACACCCCCTGTTATTCTGCGGCGACGGCAGCCTCACACCGCAGCGAACCAGTGAACCCTCATACTCCTCTACGCATGGGCATCCACTGCCGCGTCTTCCCCGGCTCCGCGTCGTCCCCTTCCTAGGCCTCGCCGTCGTCCACCGCCTGTGACACCCAAAAAAAATTATTTGGCTTTTTCAAACTTTTATTTGATTTGAGGGAGGTTATTTAAAAAATTTCTTCTAAAGAACTCTCCCTCTCAAAAAATTTCTTTTATGACAAGTAGTTTGTTTGGATTCACCCAAGACTTGATTTTGGTCTTGGAGGTTTTTCTCCATATTATGTTGACTCATCACAAATGTTTTTCATTTGGGAAAAAGAAAGTTTTAAAATATTTTTAAATAGCCCCATGGCATTTGGGGTGATCTTTCCCCCTTTCAAAAAAACTCCTCTTGCCATGACATGAGTGGAAACCACCTCCCAAAAGCCATTCCTCATCTTTGTGTCAAGCTATACTTCAAATCCAGCAAGTTGAACCTCCCCATGTTCTTCCTTCCTTTTATTTCTTATCAAAAATAATTTCTGCCCTCTACTTTGGCTCTTGGAGATTTACAAAGGACCTACCTTTTCTCCTTTGAGTTTTGCCTCCCAACCTTTTTCCCTGGCTAGTCCTTAGAGCCCTCAACCAAGATCCATGAAGATCCACTGGTCTCCAGTTCAAATATTTCAAATTGAACTTGCTGCAAGTTTGGACCATATTTGCCAAATTTGATGAAATTCAATTGTTCTCTCCTCCTAAAAATCTGAGAAAATTCAGGCAGCCTCTGGATGCATTGAGAGGTCACCTCACCAAGTCCCAGCTCCAGAAAAAAAATTCTGCATGCCAAATCATTTCGTCGAACACCTGAAGGGCACTGTTATTGCCAATGTTCAGAAGTTCAGTAAACAGTTTCAGTGAGCACTGTCGTTTTCTACAGAACCTGTTCTCGATCTCGCCAGTGGTCGCGGTGGCGCCGTGCGCCCTCTGCTTTCTTCTTATCCCTGCGCCGCACGAACGCCTGGAAGCTTGCGGGCGTCGGCGACGAGCAGGAGGAGGTGCGCCACCCATGAGCGACGGCAGCAGCGGCCTTTGCGGCTGCCAGAGAGAGGCGCAGCGTTGGACGGCGCCGCCCAGCGCCGCCCAAGCCACCAGAGGCCGCCGCTTGGCCATCCACTCACCCGTGCACGCTCAAGTCAGTCGTCGTGAACTGGTAGGCGCAGAGCGCGCTCCCTGCCGCCGCCGTGCCCGTACGGCCATCCCGTCGAGGACCGGCGCATTACGCCAAGCCCGACCGAGGTTTAGCGGGGGAACGGCACTAGTGATCCTCCCTGGTGGTGCCTAGCCTCCTAAATCCCCTGCCCAACCTCTACCTCGCCGTAATCGCTCGCCGGAGCTATCCCGTTCACGGCCACCCCCTCGGATCGCCTATAAAAGGAGGTCCCGAGCTTGAACTCGAACCCACACCTCCTCTACACACCACCAATACCACGCCAAGCCACTGGGAGAGCCCCGAGGGAGTCTTCTTCCCCAACTCCGGCTGCCTCGACCCGCCACGGGATCCAGCTCGATTCACCCCCGTGCGTGCACCCCTACCCCTCAGCTCTTGCCAGTAACCTCCTAGTACACCCACTCTTCTGACCCGCGCATCAATTTGACACTTGCAGCACCCATCGGAGTACTCCACCATCGCCCGAACCACCGTCCGCCGGAGAAAGTGTCGCCGTCGACGTGGTGCTCTCCGACGGCCAAGTCCACCACCCACCGACGCGGAAGATCACCCTGAACCTATTGGTACCCTCCGATCTCTCTGCCTCCCCGTGGTTCAATGCCGGCGACCACCGCAGCCTTCGGGCGCCGGCGAGCTCCGTTGGGAGTTTTTGAACCTGACGGGTGGGACCCCCCACCCCCCCGGTCAGCCTCTCTTCTATTCCCCTCGAACCGTTTTCTGAAAGCGCCTTCGGGCAGAGTGCGTTTTCTCTTTGGGCTGGCGCATTTCATTCCGAACCGTTTTCTGTTTTCTCAAACAAGTCCCTGGATCTTTTCTGTTTCATCACAGATTAGTCCCTTGACTAAAACCCTTATATCTTTTGAATAAAAGATGATTTTTGATTGATTCTTTTTCTGTCAGTCTTATATTTTTGTCTAGTTTTTTATAGTATTTATTTGGAAATTTTTTGGAATAATTGTTATGCACGCTACGATTTTCACGTTAGTGTACGGTTTCGTTATACCGTAGGTTCCGGAGGAGGTGACGGAGCCGCGAACTTCGCCGAGCTAGACTCCGACTTCTCCGAACCAGGCAAGCATGTTTGAACCTTTGATATGATAGGTGTTTTGCATGTTTGCTTGAATGGTTTGTGCATGGCATGTGAGCATCGGTGAGTATTACGTTGCATGCAAGGCAACTAAACCTGGGTTCCGAAGTTACTGTGATCTCTGATGAGAGATGGCCTAATCATGTGGTGACATGAAAGGCAGTAAGGTGGTATTGTTGTAGCATGCCAGCTTTACGTCATCCGATAAAACTCCGACGTTAACGTGGACTGAGTCCCGTTACCGTTCTTCCCCTTTCGTTCTACCACATGTTTTCTGCAAAGAATACGGTTTAGTAAGTTGCTAACCTCTTTCCTTGTACACACCAAATAGAGGGGCCGGGATGAGGGTTCCATGGCCCTGGATTAAAGCCAGTCATCCGGTCAGGGGGCATGGGTGTTTCCGGTTGGGACCGAGAGGGGGGCACCCCTTAGAGCGCGCGGTATAAATTTGATCCCATGCCACGCGAGGTTGTAGCCTCCCCGTCTCAAAGTTTTTCTGGAATGTTGCCGAGGGTGATTCCTGGCATCGGAATGTTGAATGGGTGTGTACTGGTTAGATGTGTTTCTCCTAAAACACCGTAAATGGAACTAGTCCCTTGTGACTACTGAAATCCGTTGGCTGTGGTTAAATAGTACAAACTCTGCAGAGTCAAATCTTTCCGAGTCATCGCGTCCAAGGTCAAGGACCGTGGCCAGTATATCCATATCCATGTCATCCATATGTCAGTCTCCGTGGTAAATCCCTGGTGGAATAAGCTTGAGTGGTAAACCCTGTTGAATTGTTATTCCTGTGGATGGACTAACCTATTATTTATCTCGTATCTGAATATTCCCTTGCAATGTTTTAAATTCATGAGCTACTGAAATATTAAGTTATGAAATATAAGCCCTTTATGTGATGTCGCTCAGACGTCCGACTGTGGCACGCTCGTTATTTACTTTTGATATAAGCCCTTTATGTGATGTCGCTCAGACGTCCGACTGTGGCACGCCCGTTATTTGCATTTGATATAAGCCCTTTATGTGATGTCGCTCAGACGTCCGACTGTGGCACGCACTGTCATTTATATTTCATTATAAGCCCTTTATGTGGTGTCACCTTGACGCCTGACTGCGGCATTGTTATTTCATTTGTATCCCTTAGAGGAGTCTTTCAGACACTCGATTGGCCTTCAGTACTACATTGGGATTTCGGGAGGACTACCGCCCGACTTCCCTTTTATTTCCCATGCATTGCTATCTCATTTGTCTGAGTGCGCTCTGTTAATCTGTTCATCTGCATCATGCTTTCATTTGTTATATCTTATGTCCGAACTGTCTTGCGAGTACTTTCATAGTGCTCACCTGGCTTGTTGATTTGGCCAGATGTTGACAAAGGCGATCTCATGGATGAAGAGTTTGATAGTGAGTCCGACGCCTAGAGGAGTCCCCGTCAGTCCTGTGCGATCCTGGATATTGGTCACTTGTATTATATACGCTTCCGCCACCCACAATAAGAATCCTCGAGCCTCACTCCGATGCTCGATGAGCTGCAAGATTTAGGAGTCATGTCACCCACTCCACTGTGATATACCCACCACCGCTTTTATTGTGAGTCAGTAGTTATGCCACCCTCTCCGCCTTTATGTGTAATATCGGCGTGTTTGTAATAAATTGTTGAGCCGTCTCCGCTCAACCTTGTATTATATTTAGTACTCCTGGTTTTTCTTCTGTGATCAAGATATTGTCTACCAGTGAGAAGGATTCTTCTCTACTGGTCCGTAAAAGGGATCGGTTTCTCAATAAATATTTTTATTGGAAAACCGGTCGTGACAAGCTTGGTATCAGAGCCAGGCTGACTGTAGGAAGCCACTAGGTGCGATCGCTAATCGGTTATTAGCGTCTTTAGTGTTTTTTCAGCATTTTGCAAATGTAGCTATTTTCTGTTGGTCATCATAAATTTATGATTTGACTACTCAGAATTTTTGCCTACTTTTGTAGATGGCTGGCAACGACTGCGAGACTCGGGTGTTCACGAATGTGCCCGAGGGGTTTGTCAAACTCCTCGTCTCCATCACCAAGCTCGCGATCGGGCCAGCGACTCGTCCGGAGTTCACGCTTTACCAGCACAAGCTCAGCGACGACGTGTCTATGCACCAGGCCGTGGTGCAATTCAAGGGAGGACGTTCTGTGTCACGCCACTTCCGTTTTGTGGGAAGGGCCATGCCTACGGAGAGGCATGCCATGCAGATGGCCGCCCGTGAGGCGATAGCTCGCCTTCGGGATATTCTCCCTTCGATGAAGACTCGTCGCTACCGCTACCTCCTTTGCCATGTGCCATATGCTTGTCACTATGCATTCGCCTGCCATAGGGGAGAGCGAGATGAAGCTATCGAGATGCTTGTTGAGTATCTCAAAGCTCTGGAGGAAGCTTTCGACAACCTCGTGGACGGTCTTGTGGCTGCCCGCATGGACTTAGTTCGGGGCTGTTCTGCCAACAGGAGGGAGCTTCTCCACATGGCACCGCCACTGACGTTCGTCTCGTCCTCAGCATCCTATTCACCTGCCATTTTGGCCACTGCTCGCCGTCTGCCTACCACTGAGGAGTTCGACCGGGTCATTGCTCCTACTCCAGTCAGAGCTGCACCGCCTGCCGCACCCACACTACCGCCTGTCGCACCCGCGCCCTCACCTCAGCGCAGTGCTATGCGCCTGGAGCTTATTAGGGAGGAGGTGGAGGTTGAGTCTCCTGAACCGCTGGGTCTTACCCTCGGCAAGGGAAAGGCCATCTTCACCATCTCCGACTGAGTGCGCCTAGTCGCCGCGCGATGTGTCTACATGTATGATATGTTTTATATGTACGTTATTTTGTAGTATTTGTGTGCGCATCATGTAGGATCCTGGAGGAGTGTGCTAGCCTTAATAACATGTCAGGAGTGTGTACGCACATCCTGAGTGATGTATCGTATGTTTGCATATCGCGTGTAAGATATGTGCTAAGCAGTCCTTCTCCGTGCGAAATTAATTATGTTCTTGAAAAATCTTGAGGTCTTTTAAAGTTTTCGTCTTTGCAAAAAATTTCTTGTGCCGCAGTTCTTCTCATAAATTTTGCAAAATAATACCCCAGAGTGGAAAATGTCTCGTCCGTGGACTCGTTCCATGCCAAATCCACCAGAAGAAGTTTATGGAACACAGACAAGCAACAACTTCACTCAGGGACAGTCTAGTCAACAGGACAACGAGGCAGCCTTGTCTCAAGTATGCCGCCTTTTCGAACAAAGCCAGCAGCAACACCAAGAAATGATGAATCACGTCATCAATATGGGAAACCACCGTGAGCCATACCAACCGCACTCCAATTTGTCTGAACTGCAGAAGACATGCCCTCCAACGTTTGCTCACACTGATAGGCCGCTTGAAGCCGATGATTGGCTTCGAGACATCGAAAGAAAGTTGATTATTGCTCAATGTTCTGATCATGAGATGGTGCTTTATGCACCTCACTACCTCACTGGAGCAGCTGCAGGTGGGATAACTTCCTACACATGCATCCCAGTGAACATAACATCACCTGGGAAGAGTTTAAGGAAGGCTTTCGTGGGGCACACATTCCCAGGAGCATCATAAAAATCAAGAAAAGAGAATTTGATGACCTCGAGCAGAGAGGCATGACAGTAACGGAATACAACAGTCAGTTCACCCAGCTATCTCATTATGCCTACGATGAGCATATGACTGAGAACAAAAGGATGGAAAAGTTTTTGGACGGCCTGGCGCCAGCATTAAAATGCCAACTGGTCGTACACACATTCCCAGATTTCAAAACTCTGGTTGACAAGGCCATTACTTTGGAGAATGAGCACCGCAGTCTGGAGGATATTCGTAAGCGAAAGAGGGACAAGACGACTCTTGCTCGCAACAACCGAAGCAAGACTGATGTTCAGAGGATTGAAGCGAGAAAATCCACGCCTACTGCTCTAAGGCCAACCAGACAGTTTCATTCAAGGGACAAGGACTTTACATACCGTCCAGGGGTCACTTGCTATGCTTGTGGAGAAGAAGGGCATTATGCCAAACAGTGCCCAAAACCAAGGAACTCGACCCCCAAGCCGAACAATGGTGGGAACAATCCAGCCCCCAAACGTAACAATTTCAATCCCAACAACAATCACAGGAAGGGTCACCTGAACCATGTGACCAAGGAAGAAGCGCAGAATGCCCCAGACATCGTACTCGGTACGTTCCCTGTCAACACAGTACCTGCAACGGTTTTGTTTGATTCTGGAGCTTCTCACTCGTTCATTTCGAAGAGTTTTGTTTTGCAACATGGTTTTCCGATACTTCCTTTGGAAAAATCTATGATCATCAAGTCCCCCGGAAATAAGCAGACCACTCAGAGTTACTGCCAAGGAGTGATTATTGAATTTGAAGGACTAAAGTTTCAAGCTAATCTCATCGTGTTGGAAAATAAAGGACTGGATATCATCCTAGGGATGGACTGGTTGACCACCAACAAGGGATTTATTGACTGTTTCAATCGGACTGTGATTCTCACTCATCATCACGGCAAGACAATAAAAGTTAGAGCTCAAGAGCGACCACGGTCACGGCAACCAAAGCTGAACAAAGTGGACATTTCAGAACTGAGAAAAGTTCCAGTGGTGTGCGAATTTCCCGACGTATTTCCAGAAGAACTACCAGGCATGCCACCAGACAGAGAGATATAGTTCAGCATTGAACTAGCACCTGGCACCACCCCCATCTACAAGAAACCTTATAGAATGGCACCCTCAGAGTTGGTAGAATTGAAGAAACAAATAAAGGAATTACTGGACAAAGGATTTATTCGAGCCAGCTCCTCACCTTGGGGTTCGCCAGTATTATTCGCCAAGAAAAAGGATGGGACACTGAGATTGTGTATAGACTATCGAGCTCTCAATATGGTCACCATCAAAAAGAAATATCCGATGCCACGGATAAATGATTTGTTTGACCAGCTCGCACAAGCCAAGGTGTTCTCAAAAATTGATTTGAGATCGGGGTATCATCAATTAAAAGTTCGGACAGAAGATATCCCTAAGACAGCATTCACCTCCAGATACGGATTATATGAGTTCACAGTAATGCCGTTTGGACTGACGAACGCCCCCGCATATTTTGTCCACCTCATGAACAAAGTGTTTATGAAATTTATGGACAAATTTGTTGTGGTGTTCATTGATGATATTCTGGTATACTCAAGGACACCAGAAGAACATGCCGAACATCTCAGAATTGTTTTGGCAGAATTAAGGAAACATCAATTGTGCGCCAAATTTAGCAAGTGTGAATTTTGGCTAAGACAAGTTGGTTTGCTAGGCCATATATTGACCCAAGAAGGCGTGGCCATAGACCCAGAAAAGGTCAAAGCCATACTTGACTGGAAACCACCAGCCAACGTAATAGATGTATGGAGTTTCCTAGGAATGGCTGGATATTACCGAAGATTTATTGAAGGATTCTCCACTGTGGCAAAACCAATGACACAGTTGCTCAAGAAAGACAAGAAATTTGTATGGACGGAAGTGTGCGAGAAAAGCTTCCAAGAGCTCAAGAGCACCGGTTTTAACCGTGCCAGACATACACAAGAGTTTTGAAGTGTATTGTGATGCTTCCCGGAAAGGCCTCGGGTGCGTATTGATGCAGGACGGCAAAGTTGTCGCGTATGCTTCCAGGCAACTACGAAAGCATGAGGAAAATTATCCTAGTCAAGACTTGGAGCTAGCAGCAGTCATCCATGCACTCAAAGAGTGGAGGCACTTTCTGTTGGGAAATCGTTGTGAAATATATACGGACCATAAGAGCCTTAAATATATTTTCACACAACCAGAGCTGAATTTACGACAACGACGCTGGTTGGAATTGGTCAAGGACTATGATGTCGGCATTCACTACCATCCAGGGAAAGCAAATGTAGTGGCAGATGCTCTTAGTCGGAACCCCAGCCCGCGCAACGACAGTCCATAGAACTTGAGGCCTGAGTTTCAGCAGGAGTTCGCTAGACTCAACATGGTGTTGGTCTCTGAGGGCAACGTATCAAATCTGGAGATACAACCCACCCTAATGGAACAAATTAAGAAGGCTCAGCATGGACATCCTAGCATCGAAGGTATAAAGAGAAAAATGAGCCTTGGCAAGGCTTCAGAGTTCGTCACAGACAATGAAGGAATATTATGGTACGGGGACAGACTTTGCGTACGAAACATAGAAGAACTCAAGCAACGAATCCTAACCAAAGCCACACCGCCCCATATTCGATCCACCCTGGAGGAACCAAAATGTACAAAGACATTCAGGAAAGATTTTTGTGGCACGGTATGAAAAGGGATATAGCCGCATTCATTGCTTGTTGCGATTCTTGTCAGCGCATAAAAGCCGAACATCAAAAGCCACCAGGGCTGCTACAACCAAACCGGATACCTGAGTGGAAATGGGATGAAATTGTTGGGAATCGTAGCATAATTTAAAATTTTCCTACGCTCACCAAGATGCATCTATGGAGTATACTAGCAACGAGGGGAAAGGAGTGCATCTACATACCCTTGTAGATCGCGAACGGAAGCGTTCCAATGAACATGGATGACGGAGTCGTACTCGCCGTGATCCAAATCACCGATGACCGAGTGCCGAACGGACGGCACCTCCGCGTTCAACACACGTACGGTGTAGCGACGTCTCCTCCTTCTTGATCCAGCAAGGGGAAAGGAGAGGTTGATGGAGATCCAGCAGCACGACGGCGTGGTGGTGGATGCAGCGGGATGTCGGCAGGGCTTCGCCGAGCTTATACGAGAGAGAGAGGTGTTGCAGGGGAGGAGGGAGGCGCCCAAGGCT
>NC_057811.1:37579838-37593986 GCF_018294505.1 Triticum aestivum | reverse complement strand
TATATAGGCCCCCTTGGGAGGGGGGGCGCTGGCCAAACCCATCTAGGGTGGGGGGCGGCGGCCAAGGGGGGTGCCTTGCCCCCAAAGGCAAGTGGGAAGCCCCCCACCCTAGGGTTCCCAACCCTAGGTGCATGGGGGGGAGGCCCATGGGGGGGCGCCCAGCCCACTAGGGGCTGGTTCCCTTCCCACTTCAGCCCACGGGGCCCTCCGGGATAGGTGGCCCCACCCGGTGGACCCCCGGGACCCTTCCGGTGGTCCCGGTACAATACCGGTAACCCCCGAAACTTTCCCGGTGGCCGAAACTTGACTTCCTATATATAATTCTTCACCTCCGGACCATTCTGGAACCTCTCGTGACGTCCGGGATCTCATCCGGGACTCCGAACAACTTTCGGGTTTCCGCATACACATATCTCTACAACCCAAGCGTCACCGAACCTTAAGTATGTAGACCCTACGGGTTCGGGAGACATGCAGACATGACCGAGACGCCTCTCCGGTCAATAACCAACAGCGGGATCTAGATACCCATGTTGGCTCCCACATGTTCCACGATGATCTCATCGGATGAACCACGGTGTCGAGGATTCAATCAATCCCGTATGCAATTCCCTTTGTCAATCGATATGTTACTTGCCCGAGATTCGATCGTCGGTATCCCAATACCTTATTCAATCTCGTTACCGGCAAGTCTCTTTACTCGTACCGCAATGCATGATCCCGTGACTAACGCCTTAGTCACATAGATCTCATTATGATGATGCATTACCGAGTGGGCCCAGAGATACCTCTCCGTCATACGGAGTGACAAATCCCAGTCTCGATCCGTGCCAACCCAACAGATACTTTCGGAGATACCTGTAGTGCACCTTTATAGTCACCCAGTTACGTTGTGACGTTTGGCAGACCCAAAGCACTCCTACGGTATCCGGGAGTTGCACGATCTCATGGTCTAAGGAAAAGATACTTGACATTGGAAAAGCTCTAACAAAGGAAACTACACGATCTTTTATGCTATGCTTAGGATTGGGTCTTGTCCATCACATCATTCTCCTAATGATGTGATCCCGTTATCAATGACATCCAATGTCCATAGTCAGGAAACCATGACTATCTGTTGATCAACGAGCTAGTCAACTAGAGGCTTACTAGGGACACGTTGTAGTCTATGTATTCACACATGTATTACGATTTCCGGACAATACAATTATAGCATGAACAATAGACAATTACCATGAACAAAGAAATATAATAATAACCATTTATTATTGCCTCTAGGGCATATTTCCAACAGTCTCCCACTTGCACTAGAGTCAATAATCTAGTTACATTGTGATGAATCGAACACCCATTGCGTCCTGGTGTTGATCATGTTTTGCTCTAGGGAGAGGTTTAGTTAACGGATCTGCTACATTCAGGTCTGTATGTACTTTACAAATATCTATGTCTCCATTTTGAACACTTTCACGAATGGAGTTGAAGCGACGCTTGATATGCCTGGTCTTCCTGTGAAACCTGGGCTCCTTCGCAAGGGCAATAGCTCTAGTGTTGTCACAGAAGAGAGTCATCGGGCCCGACGCATTGGGAATCACCCCTAGGTCGGTAATGAACTCCTTCATCCAGATTGCTTCCTGTGCTGCCTCCGAGGCTGCCATGTACTCCGCTTCACATGTAGATCCCGCCACGACGCTTTGCTTGCAACTGCACCAGCTTACTGCTCCTCCATTCAATATATACACGTATCCGGTTTGTGACTTCGAGTCATCCAGATCTGTGTCGAAGCTAGCGTTGACGTAACCCTTTACGACGAGCTCTTCGTCACCTCCATAAACGAGAAACATATCCTTAGTCCTTTTCAGGTACTTTAGGATATTCTTGACCGCTGTCCAGTGTTATGCCGGGATTACTTTGGTACCTTCCTACCAAACTTACGGCAAGGTTTACATCAGGTCTGGTACACAGCATGGCATACATAATAGACCCTATGGCCGAGGCATAGGGGATGACACTCATCTTTTCTCTATCTTCTGCCGTGGTCGGGCATTGAGCCGTGCTCAACTGCACACCTTGCAATACAGGCAAGAACCCCTTCTTGGACTGATCCATATTGAACTTCTTCAATATCTTGTCAAGGTATGTACTTTGTGAAAGACCAATGAGGCGTCTTGATCTATCTCTATAGATCTTGATGCCTAATATATAAGCAGCTTCTCCAAGGTCCTTCATTGAAAAACACTTATTCAAATAGGCCTTTATACTTTCCAACAATTCTATATCATTTCCCATCAATAGTATGTCATCCACATATAATATGAGAAATGCTACAGAGCTCCCACTCACTTTTGTTGTAAACACAGGCTTCTCCATAAGTCTGTGTAAACCCAAACGCTTTGATCATCTCATCAAAGCGAATGTTCCAACTCCGAGATGCTTGCACCAGCCCATAGATTGAGCGCTGGAGCTTGCATACTTTGTTAGCATTCTTAGGATCGACAAAACCTTCCGGCTGCATCATATACAACTCTTCCTTAAGGAAGCCGTTAAGGAATGCCGTTTTGACGTCCATCTGCCATATCTCATAATCATAGTATGCGGCAATTGCTAACATGATTCGGACGGACTTCAGCTTTGCTACGGGTGAGAAAGTCTCATCGTAGTCAACCCCTTGAACTTGTCGATAACCCTTAGCGACAAGTCGAGCCTTATAGATGGTCACATTACCATCCGCGTCTGTCTTGTTCTTAAAGATCCATTTGTTTTCTATGGCTCGCCGATCATCGGGCAAGTCAGTCAAAGTCCATACTTCGTTTTCATACATGGATCCTATCTCGGATTTCATGGCTTCTAGCCATTTGTCGGAATCCGGGCCCGCCATCGCTTCTTCATAGTTCGAAGGTTCACCGTTGTCTAACAACATGATTTCCAGGACAGGGTTGCCGTACCACTCTGGTGCGGAACGTGTCCTTGTGGACCTACGAAGTTCAGTAGCAACTTGATCCGAAGCTTCATGATTATCATCATTAACTTCCTCCCCAGTCGGTGTAGGCACCACAGGAACATCTTCCCGCGCTGCCCTGATTTCCGGTTCGGAAGGGGTGACTATCACCTCATCAAGTTCCACTTTCCTCCCATTCAATTCTTTCGAGAGAAACTCCTTCTCCAGAAAGGACCCGTTCTTGGCAACGAAGATCTTGCCTTCGGATCTGAGGTAGAAGGTATACCCAATAGTTTCCTTGGGGTATCCTATGAAGACGCATTTTTCCGACTTGGGTTCGAGCTTTTCAGGTTGAAGTTTCTTGACATAAGCATCACATCCCCAAACTTTTAGAAATGACAGCTTAGGTTTCTTCCCAAACCATAATTCATACGGTGTCGTCTCAACGGATTTCGACGGAGCCCTATTTAAAGTGAATGCGGCAGTCTCTAAAGCATAGCCCCAAAATTAGAGCGGTAAATCGGTAAGAGACATCATAGATCGCACCATATCCAATAGAGTGCGATTACGATGTTCGGACACACCGTTTCTCTGAGGTGTTCTAGGCGGCGTGAGTTATGAAACTATTCCACATTTCCTTAAGTGTGCACCAAATTCGTGACTTAAATATTCTCCTCCACGATCTGATCGTAAGAACTTTATTTTCCTGTCACGTTGATTCTCAACCTCACTCTGAAATTCCTTGAACTTTTCAAAGGTTTCAGACTTGTGTTTCATTAGGTAGACATACCCATATCTACTTAAATCATCAGTGAGAGTGAGAACATAACGATATCCTCCGCGAGCCTCAACACTCATTGGACCGCACACATCGGTATGTATGATTTCCAATAAGTTGGTTGCTCGCTCCATTGTTCCGGAGAACGGAGTCTTGGTCATCTTACCCATGAGGCATGGTTCGCACGTGTCAAATGATTCGTAATCAAGAGACTCCAAAAGTCCATCTGCATGGAGCTTCTTCATGCGCTTGACACCAATGTGACCAAGGCGGCAGTGCCACAAGTATGTGGGACTATCGTTATCAAATTTACATCTTTTGGTATTCACACTATGAACATGTGTAACATCACGTTCGAGATTCATCAAAAATAAACCATTGACCAGCGGGGCATGACCATAAAACATATCTCTCAAATAAATAGAACAACCATTATTCTCGGATTTAAATGAGTAGCCATCTCGAATTAAACGAGATCCAGATACAATGTTCATGCTCAAAGCTGGCACTAAATAACAATTATTGAGGTTTAAAACTAATCCCGTAGGGAGATGCAGAGGTAGCGTGCCGACGGCGATCACATCGACCTTGGAACCATTCCCGACGCGCATCGTCACCTCGTCCTTCGCCAGTCTCCATTTATTCCGTAGTTCCTGTTTTGAGTTACAAATATGAGCAACCGCACCGGTATCAAATACCTAGGAGCTACTACGAGTACTGGTAAGGTACACATCAATTACATGTATATCACATATACCTTTGGTGTTGCCGGCCTTCTTCTTGTCCGCTAAGTATTTGGGGCAGTTCCGCTTCCAGTGACCACTTCCCTTGCAATAAAAGCACTCAGTCTCGGGCTTGGGTCCATTCTTCGACTTCTTCCCAGTAACTGGTTTACCGGGCGCGGCAACTCCCTTGCCGTCCTTCTTGAAGTTCTTCTTACCCTTGCCCTTCTTGAACTTAGTTGTTTCATTCACCATCAACACTTGATGTTCTTTTCTGATCTCTACCTCAGCTGATTTCAGCATTGAATATACCTCAGGAATGGTCTTTTCCATCCCCTGCATATTGAAGTTCATCACAAAGCTCTTGTAGCTTGGTGGAAGCGACTGAAGGATTCTGTCAATGACCGCGTCATCCGGGAGATTAACTCCCAGCTGAGTCAAGCGGTTGTGCAACCCAGACATTCTGAGTATGTGCTCACTTACAGAACTATTTTCCTCCATTTTACAGCTAAAGAACTTGTCGGAGACTTCATATCTCTCGACCCGGGCATGAGCTTGAAAAACCAATTTCAGCTCCTCGAACATCTCATATGCTCCATGTTTCTCAAAACGCTTTTGGAGACCCGGTTCAAAGCTGTAAAGCATGCCGCACTGAACGAGGGAGTAATCATCAGCATGCTGCTGCCAAGCGTTCATAACGTCTTTGTTCTCAGGGATTGGTGCTTCACCTAGCGGTGCTTCTAAGACATAATCTTTCTTGGCTACTATGAGGATGATCCTCAGGTTCCGGACCCAGTCCGTATAGTTGCTGCCATCATCTTTCAGCTTGGTTTTCTCTAGGAACGCGTTGAAATTGAGGACAACGTTGGCCATTTGATCTACAAGACATAGTGTAAAGATTTTAGACTAAGTTCATGATAATTAAGTTCATCTAATCAAATTATTTAATGAACTCCCACTCAGATAGACATCCCTCTAGTCATCTAAGTGATACATGATCCGAATTTAACTAGGCCGTGTCCGATCATCATGTGAGACGGACTAGTCAAGATCGGTGAACATCTCCATGTTGATCGTATCTTCTATACGACTCATGCTCGACCTTTCGGTCCTCCGTGTTCCGAGGCCATGTATGTACATGCTAGGCTCGTCAAGTCAACCTAAGTGTATTGCGTGTGTTCCGAGGCCATGTCTGTACATGCTAGGCTCGTTAACACCCGTTGTATTCGAACGTTAGAATCTATCACACCCGATCATCATGTGGTGCTTCGAAACAACGAACCTTCGCAACGGTGCACAGTTAGGGTGAACACTTTCTTGAAATTATTATAAGGGATCATCTTACTTACTACCGTCGTTCTAAGCAAATAAGATGCAAAAACATGATAAACATCACATGCAATCAAATAGTGACATGATATGGCCAATATCATTATGCTCCTTTGATCTCCATCTTCGGGGCACCATGATCATCTTCGTCACCGGCATGACACCATGATCTCCATCATTGTGTCTTCATGAAGTCGTCACGCCAACGATTACTTCTACTTCTATGGCTAACGCGTTTAGCAACAAAGTAAAGTAATTTACATGGCGTTATTCAATGACACGCAGGTCATGCAAAATAATAAAGACAACTCCTATGGCTCCTGCCGGTTGTCATACTCATCGACATGCAAGTCGTGATTCCTATTACAAGAATATGATCAATCTCATACATCACATATATCATTCATCACATCTGCTGGCCATATCACATCACATAGCACTTGCTGCAAAAACAAGTTAGACGTCCTCTAATTGTTGTTGCAAATTTTTACGTGGTTTGTAGGTTTCTAGCAAGAACGTTTCTTACCTATGTATGACCACAACGTGATTTGCCAATTTCTATTTACCCTTCATAAGGACCCTTTTCATCGAATCCGTTCCGACTAAAGTAGGAGAGACAGACACCCGCTAGCCACCTTATGCATCTAGTAGGAGAGACAGACACCCGCGTCTCCTCCTTCTTGATCCAGCAAGGGGGAAGGAGAGGTTGATGGAGATCCAGCAGCACGACGGCGTGGTGGTGGATGCAGCGGGATGTCGGCAGGGCTTCGCCGAGCTTATACGAGAGAGAGACAGAGAGAGGTGTTGCAGGGGAGGAGGGAGGCGCCCAAGGCTGAGATATTACTGCCCTCCCTCCCCCCCCTTTATATAGGCCCCCTTGGGAGGGGGGGCGCTGGCCAAACCCATCTAGGGTGGGGGGCGGCGGCCAAGGGGGGTGCCTTGCCCCCCAAGGCAAGTGGGAAGCCCCCCACCCTAGGGTTCCCAACCCTAGGTGCATGGGCGGGAGGCCCATGGGGGGCGCCCAGCCCACTAGGGGCTGGTTCCCTTCCCACTTCAGCCCACGGGGCCCTCCGGGATAGGTGGCCCCACCCGGTGGACCCCCGGGACCCTTCCGGTGGTCCCGGTACAATACCGGTAACCCCCGAAACTTTCCCGGTGGCCGAAACTTGACTTCCTATATATAATTCTTCACCTCCGGACCATTCCGGAACCTCTCGTGACGTCCGGGATCTCATCCGGGACTCCGAACAACTTTTGGGTTTCCGCATACACATATCTCTACAACCCTAGTGTCACCGAACCTTAAGTGTGTAGACCCTACGGGTTCGGGAGACATGCAGACATGACCGAGACGCCTCTTCGGTCAATAACCAACAGCGGGATCTGGATACCCATGTTGGCTCCCACATGTTCCACGATGATCTCATCGGATGAACCACGGTGTCGACAATTCAATCAATCCCGTATGCAATTCCCTTTGTCAATCGGTATGTTACTTGCCCGAGATTCGATCGTCGGTATCCCAATACCTTGTTCAATCTCGTTACCGGCAAGTCTCTTTACTCGTACCGCAATGCATGATCCCGTGACTAATGCCTTATTCACATAGATCTCATTATGATGATGCATTACCGAGTGGGCCCATAGATACCTCTCCGTCATACGGAGTGACAAATCCCAGTCTCGATCCGTGCCAACCCAACAGATACTTTCGGAGATACCCGTAGTGCACCTTTATAGTCACCCAGTTACGTTGTGACGTTTGGCACACCCAAAGCACTCCTACGGTATCCGGGATTTGCACGATCTCATGGTTTAAGGAAAAGATACTTGACATTGGAAAAGCTCTAGCAAACGAAACTACACGATCTTTTATGCTATGCTTAGGATTGGGTCTTGTCCATCACATCATTCTCCTAATGATGTGATCCCGTTATCAATGACATCCAATGTCCATAGTCAGGAAACCATGACTATCTGTTGATCAACGAGCTAGTTAACTAGAGGCTTACTAGGGACACGTTGTAGTCTATGTATTAACACATGTATTACGATTTCCGGACAATACAATTATAGCATGAACAATAGACAATTACCATGAACAAAGAAATATAATAATAACCATTTATTATTGCCTCTAGGGCATATTTCCAACAGAAATTGGGATGGACTTCATCGTCGGACTACCTCGATCACAACGAGGAAATGATGCCATATGGGTCATCACAGATAGGCTAACCAAGGTAGCACATTTCATTCCCGTGAAGACGACCTACTCCACTCAAAGGCTAGCCAAGCTTTATCTCTCCCGTATAGTTTGTCTGCATGGAGTCCCAAAGACTGTAATATCCGACCGAGGCACTCAATTTGTCTCTAAATTTTGGGATCACCTACAACAAGCTCTGGGCACGCAACTAGCATTCGGTACAGCGTACCACCCTCAGACTGATGGACAAACGGAACGCGTGAACCAAATCCTAGAGGACATGCTAAGAGCCTGTGTGCTCACCTATGGACCCAGTTGGGAAGAAAGTCTGCCGTATGCCGAGTTTGCTTGCAACAACAGTTAACAGGCCAGCCTACAAATGGCACCTTTTGAAGCATTGTACGGACGGAGGTGTCGTACCCCACTAAATTGGTCAGAAACAGGTGATAGTCGTATCTTCGGCCCAGACATGCTCAAGGAAGCCGAGGAGAAAGTTAAACAAATCAGGGACAGACTCAAGACAGCTCAAAGCCGACAAAAGAGCTATTACGATCGAAAACATCGTGAGGTCAGCTTTGAACCCGGTGATTACGTATACCTACGAGTGTCTCCTATGCGAGGCCTGCAACGGTTCAAAATTAAAGGGAAGCTAGCCCCGAGATTCATTGGACCTTTCTGTATAGTTGCACGAAGAGGCACAGTAGCCTACCAGCTAGACCTACGCAAAGAGTTGTCAGACGTCCACGACGTGTTCCACGTCTCACAGTTGAGGAAATGTGTGAGCAACCCGGAAAAGCATGTATCTCATGAAAACATTGATGTGCAACCAGACCTCACCTACAGAGAGCGGCCAGTAAAGATATTGGAAGAGTCTGAAAGGAGGACCCGTCAGAAAACAACAAAAAATTTCAAGGTTCAGTGGAGCAATCACACTGAGGATGAAGCAACATGGGAGAGAAAAGATTTTCTTCAGGCAGATTACCCACATCTATTTGAGGATCAGCTGAAATCTCGGGGACGAGATTTTTCCTAAGGGGGTAGGTGTTGTGACACCCAAAAAAATTTATTTGGCTTTTTCAAACTTTTATTTGATTTGAGGGAGGTTATTTAAAAAATTTCTTCTAAAGAACTCTCCCTCTCAAAAAATTTCTTTTATGACAAGTAGTTTGTTTGGATTCACCCAAGACTTGATTTTGGTCCTGGAGGTTTTTCTCCATCTTATGTTGACTGATCACAAATGTTTTTCATTTGGGAAAAAGAAATTTTTAAAATCTTTTTAAATAGCCCCATGGCATTTGGGGTGATCTTTCCCCCTTTCAAAAAAACTCCTCTTGCCATGACATGAGTGGAAACCACCTCCCAAAAGCCATTCCTCATCTTTGTGTCAAGCTATACTTCAAATCCAGCAAGTTGAACCTCCCCATGTTCTTCCTTCCTTTTATTTCTTATCAAAAATAATTTCTGCCCTCTACTTTGGCTCTTGGAGATTTACAAAGGAACTACCTTTTCTCCTTTGAGTTTTGCCTCCCAACCTTTTTCCCTGGCTAGTCCTTAGAGCCCTCAACCAAGATCCATGAAGATCCACTGGTCTCCAGTTCAAATATTTCAAACTGAACTTGCTGCAAGTTTGGACCATATTTGCCAAATTTGATGAAATTCAATCGTTCTCTCCTCCTAAAAATCTGAGAAAATTCAGGCAGCCTCTGGATGCATTGAGAGGTCACCTCACCAAGTCCCAGCTCCAGAAAAAAATTTCTTCATGCCAAATCATTTCGTCGAACACCTGAAGGGCACTGTTACTCTCAATGTTCAGAAGTTCAGTAAACAGTTTCAGTGAGCACTGTCGTTTTCTTCAGAACCTGTTCTCGATCTCGCCAGTGGCCGCGGTGGCGCCGTGCGCCCTGTGCTTTCTTCTTATCCCTGCGCCGCACGAACGCCTGGAAGCTTGCGGGCGTCGGCAACGAGCAGGAGGAGGTGCGCCACTCGTGAGCGACGACAGCAACGAGCAGGAGGAGGATCGCCTATAAAAGGAGGTCCCGAGCTTGAACTCTAACCCACACCTCCTCTACACACCACCAATACCACGCCAAGCCACTGGGAGAGCCCCGAGGGAGTCTTCTTCCCCAACTCCGGCTGCCTCGACCCGCCACGGGATCCAGCTCGATTCACCCCCGTGCGTGCACCCCTACACCTCAGCTCATGCCAGTAACCTCCTAGTACACCCACCCTTCTGACCCGTGCATCAATTTGACACTTGCAGCACCCATCGGAGTACTCCACCATCGCCCGAACCACCGTCCGCCGGAGAAAGTGTCGCCGTCTACATGCTGCTCTCCGACGGCCAAGTCCACCACCCACCGACGCAGAAGATCACCCTGAACCTATTGGTACCCTCCGATCTCTCTGCCTCGCCGTGGTTCAACGCCGGCGACCACCGCAGCCTTCGGGCGCCGGCGAGCTCTGTTGGGAGTTTTTGAACCTGACGGGTGGGACCCCCCCCCCCCCGTCAGCCTCTCTTCTATTCCCCTCGAACCGTTTTCTGAAAGCGCCTTCGGGCAGAGTGCGTTTTCTCTTTGGGCTGGCGCATTTCATTCCGAACCGTTTTCTGTTTTCTCAAACAAGTCCCTGGATCTTTTCTGTTTCATCACAGATTAGTCCCTGGACTAAAACCCTTATATCTTTTTAATAAAAGATGATTTTTGATTGATTCTTTTTCTGTCGGTCTTATATTTTTGTCTAGTTTTTTATAGTATTTATTTGGAAAAAATTTGGAACAATTTTTATGCATGCTACGATTTTCACGTTAGTGTACGGTTTCGTTATACCGTAGGTTCCGGAGGAGGTGACGGAGCCGCGAACTTCGCCGAGCTAGACTCCGACTTCTCCGAACCAGGCAAGCATGTTTGAACCTTTGATATGATAGGTGTTTTGCATGTTTGCTTGAATGGTTTGTGCATGGCATGTGAGCATCGGTGAGTATTACGTTGCATGCAAGGCAACTAAACCTGGGTTCCGAAGTTACTGTGATCTCTGATGAGAGATGGCCTAATCATGTGGTGACATGAAAGGCAGTAAGGTGGTATTGTTGTAGCATGCCAGCTTTACGTCATCCGATAAAACTCCGACGTTAACGTGGACTGAGTCCCGTTACCGTTCTTCCCCTTTCGTGCTACCACATGTTTTCTGCAAAGAATACGGTTTAGTAAGTTGCTAACCTCTTTCCTTGTACACACCAAATAGAGGGGCCGGGATGAGGGTTCCATGGCCCTGGATTAAAGCCAGTCATCCGGTCAGGGGGCATGGGTGTTTCCGGTTGGGACCGAGAGGGGGGCACCCCTTAGAGCGCGCGGTATAAATTTGATCCCATGCCACGCGAGGTTGTAGCCTCCCCGTCTCAAAGTTTTTCTGGAACGTTGCCGAGGGTGATTCCTGGCATCGGAATGTTGAATGGGTGTGTACTGGTTAGATGTTTTTCTCCTAAAACACCGTAAATGGAACTAGTCCCTTGTGACTACTGAAATCCGTTGGCTGTGGTTAAATAGTACAAACTCTGCAGAGTCAAATCTTTCCGAGTCATCGCGTCCATGGTCAAGGACCGTGGCCAGTATATCCATATCCATGTCAGTCCATATGTCAGTCTCCGTGGTAAATCCCCGGTGGAATAAGCTTGAGTGGTAAACCCTGTTGAATTGTTATTCCTGTGGATGGACTAACCTTTTATTTATCTCGTATCTGAATATTCCCTTGCAATGTTTTAAATTCATGAGCTACTGAAATATTAAGTTATGAAATATAAGCCCTTTATGTGATGTCGCTCAGACGTCCGACTGTGGCACGCTCGTTATTTACTTCTGATATAAGCCCTTTATGTGATGTCGCTCAGACGTCCGACTGTGGCACGCTCGTTATTTACTTTTGATATAAGCCCTTTATGTGATGTCGCTCAGACGTCCGACTGTGGCACGCCCGTTATTTACATTTGATATAAGCCCTTTATGTGATGTCGCTCAGACGTCCGACTGTGGCACGCACTGTCATTTATATTTCATTATAAGCCCTTTATGTGGTGTCGCCTTGACGCCCGACTGCGGCATTGTTATTTCATTTGTATCCCTTAGAGGAGTCTTTCAGACACTCGATTGGCCTTCAGTACTACATTGGAATTTCGGGAGGACTACCGCCCGACTTCCCTTTTATTTCCCATGCATTGCTATCTCATTTGTCTGAGTGCGCTCTGTTAATCTGTTCATATGCATCATGCTTTCATTTGTTATATCTTATGTCCGAACTGTCTTGCGAGTACTTTCATAGTGCTCACCTGGCTTGTTGATTTGGCCAGATGTTGACGAAGGCGATCTCATGGATGAAGAGTTTGATAGTGAGTCCGACGCCTAGAGGAGTCCCAGTCAGTCCCGTGCGATCCTGGATATTGGTCACTTGTATTATATACGCTTCCGCCACCCACAATAAGAATCCTCGAGCCTCACTCCGACGCTCGATGATCTGCAAGATTTAGGAGTCATGTCACCCAGTCCACTGTGATATACCCACCACCGCTTTTATTGTGAGTCAGTAGTTATGCCACCCTCTCTGCCTTTATGTGTAATATCGGCGTGTTTGTAATAAATTGTTGAGCCGTCTCCGCTCAACCTTGTATTATATTTAGTACTCCTGGTTTTTCTTCTATGATCAAGATATTGTCTACCAGTGAGAAGGATTCTTCTCTACTGGTCCGTAAAAGGGATCGGTTTCTCAATAAATATTTTTATTGGAAAACCGGTCGTGACACCGCCCTGGTGCTCTCGGCGCGGCGTGGTCAACGTGGTCAAGGAATGACTTCCATCGAACGTGGATTGTACGTGGAGAGGCAGACAGCTGGGTCCACAGCCGCAGCAAGGAAGTGCCTCCTTATTACGCGGAAAATAATGATTCCTCCACCTGACAGTAGGGACCCACCGGACGGGCAACCGTATTTCGTGAAAAAAACGTTTCCCCCTGACTGCTGGGACCTACCAGCGACATCTTCGCATGCAAGGAAGTGCGTCCGGGCAAAAAAATGATTTTCCCCCCTGACTGCTGAGACCCACCAGCTACATCTTCGCATGTAAGGAAGTCCCTGACAGTCAGGACCCACCTGGTCGAAGCGTACGTAGCGTTGTCATTCTGGTCGCGAACGTGTACATACATACTGGTCGATGTAGAGGCGTGCACGTGTCGTAGTAGAGGCGCGCACGTAGCATGTACACGTACGTACAGTGGCCAGGGTGCAAGAAAGTAAATACGGCCACGTACGTACATATGGGCAGGGTCTCAAATGCCTACTCGCGCGTACGTACGGCCAGGGCTCGTGTACATGGCTGGGTCGGAACGGAGAAACTACGTCGTCGTCGTGTTCATGGGGAGGCAACGGAATGCGTCGTGTTCATCGGGAGGCAGCGGAATGCGTGGGAGCCAACTGGCTTGGATAGAACAACCGATGGAAACGAGGCTTGGACTACCGCAGAACGGAGGAAACGGCCTTGTGTTCGACCGGCCACGTTCGAAACGGGATCCTGTTCATCGGGAGGGGTTTGGCGTACCGCAAAACGGAGGAAACAGACCTCCTACGGTCGAAACAGGGGTCCTGTTGATCGGGAGGGGTGTGGCGTACCCCAAAACGGAGGAAACAGACTTGTGTTGGAGCGCTACGGTCGAAACGGGGGTCCTGTTCATCGGGAGGGGTGTGGCGTACCGCAAAACGGGACTCCACGGGATACTGTTCATCTCCACCGTCGACCCCCTCCAGCCTCCACGGGCTACTGTTCATCCACCGTCGACCTCCTCCAACCTCCATCTACGACTGTTCATCCACGGGCTCCTGTTCATCCAGCCTCCACCGCGCGCTACTCCACCGGCTACTGTTCAACCAACCCTCTCCACGGGCTACTGTTCAACCACCCCTCCACGGGCTACTGTTCATCCAGCCCTCCACCGTCTACTGTTCATCCAGCCCTCCACGGGGTGGTCCTTTTCATCTAGCCCTCCACGGGGTCCTATTCATCTAGTCCCAACCGGCTCGATCGATCGGGGTCCTATTCATCCAGAGGCAACACCACGGGGTCCTGTTCATCCACCCCCACCGGGAACTGTTCATCCAAACCCCCCAGCAACGCTCACTGTTCATCCAGAGGCAACACCA